>NW_028270143.1:125791806-126091806 GCF_037043375.1 Chiloscyllium plagiosum
TCCCTCAGGGTGGTGTCCTAAGCCCAACCATCTTCAGCTGCTTCATCAATGACTTTCTCTCCAACACAAGGTCAGAAGTGGGGATGTTCGCTGATGACTACACAAAGTTCAGCACCATTCACAACTCCCCAGACACTGAAGCAGTTCAAGTTCACACCTACCTGATGAAGGAGCAGCGCTCCGAAAGCTAGTGCTTCCAAATAGACCTGTTGGACTATAACCTGGTGTTGTGTGATTTTTAACGACATACAAAATAATCTGGACAATATCCAGGCTTGGTCTGTAAAAGTGGCAAGTAGTATTCACAACATGCAAATACCAGGCTATGACCATAAGAGACAATCTAACCATCACCCCTTGACATTCAATGGTGCTACCATCATTGGATCCCCCACTGTCAACATCCTGGGGGTTACCATTGACCAGAAACTCAACTGGACTTGCCACATAAACACAGTGGCTACCAGAGCAGGTCAGCAGCTAGGAATACTGTGGCAAGTAACTCCCCTCCTGACTCTCAAAAGTCTGTCCACCATCTACAAGGCACAAGTCAGGAGTGTGATGGAATCCTCCCCAGTTGCCTGGATGGGGGCAGCCCCAACAACACTCAAGAAGCTTGACGCCATCCAGGGACAAAGCAGCTCCCACTTGATTGTGGATGTGGTGCCATTCACTTCTTCCCCCACCGACGCTCAGTAGCAGCAGTGTGTACTATTTACAAGATGCACTGTAGAAATTCACCAAAGATCCTCGGACAGCACCTTCCAAATTCCTAAACTATCTGATGCACATATGATGGGCTGAATGGCCTCCTGCTGTCCTGTAGTGATTCCGTAATGATTCTGTGATTCTAGCAGGATAAGGAGAGCAGAAACATGGAGCACACACCATCCCAAACAGACCTGGGTCGAGTAGATCAGAGACACACAGAGGTACCTGGTGCCAGCAGATGTCACAGAATTGCTTGAGTCCCGTTTTCGAGAACACTTTGTCCTTGAAGCACTCCTCACATTCCTGAGTGGCCAGATCTCCGCACAGGCAGCATTCCCTGGGACCTGCAGGAATGGCAAAACATTCAGACCAGTCCTAGTCATGAGGGAAATCCGATCTGAATTCTACTCCCAGAGGCTGGACACTGTGGCTGGCCCACAGAGAGGGATATTAGACATGGGTATCGTGTGACCCTGAGTATCCACCATTTTTAATTCGGGCGTTGCAGGTTTACGTAAAGTGGAGTTGAGGCTGAGGGGAGAGGAGCCATGATGGTATTGAAGGACACAAGCAGACTCGAGGGGCTGAGTGGCCTCCTCCTGGTTCTTATGACCTTATTATTTCTCCAGACAGGGGTTGGTTGGGTGGGGGGGGGGGGGGGGGTAGGGTGGAAGAGAAAGGAGGTTTAGAGGAGGCAGGGTGGGTCGGCCTGCACACGTAGGAGAGTTGTGTAGACGTGCAGTTACAATGGCAAAGCTGTGGACCAGGTGTTGGAAATGGGGATTAGGATAGGGAGGTGGTAGATGGGCTGAAGGGTGTTTTCCCATGCGGTAGATCGCTACGACGATGGTTTTGGGAGGGAATGAAACCTGCAGGGGCTGTGGGAGTCGAGTGGGCTGCTTGTGGACGCAGGGAGGGCAGTACTAGGCTCGATGGGCTGAATGGAACCCACCTTCTTCACACGAATCTGGTCTCACCAACCAATGTGTTGGTGTCACACTGCGGATTTCAATTCTGGGGAAGGGAAGGGAAGGCGGTGGATGTGGGGGCAGTTATAACCGATGACAGACATTCGGATAAGTTCATGAATAGGAAAGGTTTGGAAGGATAGGGGTCAGGAGCAGGGGCGGCACTAGTTTAGTTTGGGATTTTGTTCGGAATGGACTGGTTGGACCCAAGGGTCTGTGTCCGTGCTCTATGACTCTCCAACTCTCTCACACTCTGTAAGGTCCCCCCAAAGACCTTCACTGCGGAGGAGAGTGGAGAGAGCAACCACATGCCAAACAGGGACCGGAGTCTGCCCGTAAACTGTCTCCCTTTCTCCCCCACTGTCCCATAGCCCCGTCCAGTTCTCCCCTCCTGCATCGCTCCCTCCCCCACATTCCCCACCCCCACCTACTGTCCCACAGCAGGTCCGTGATATCCAGCTCCAGAGATGGAATGATTTTCTCAAACATTTTGTAATTCTTCCCGAAGCGAGGCATCTGTACGATGAGACACGATGGGACCTGGGGGGGGAAAAAAAAGAGGGATACGTATTAAAGAGGGTGAGAGACAGACCGAGACAAACCGTCAGAGTCATCAGAACAACTCGAATGGACGGTCATTAAAACACTACACACCATCCTTGGCTTCATTAGCAAAGGAGCAGGACACGGAAACACAGGATTCACGTGAACTCTGTAAAACCCACAGGTTTCACGGAAACAGGGGGGTGGGTCATTCAGCCATCTGTGCTGTCTCATATCTCCATCCACCCAACCGTGGCTCCTTCACAAAAATCCACCAGAGTTTGGAATCCTGCGGAGGAGAGAGGTGGAATCGATGGAGGGGTTGGTCCTGGACTCATCAGGACACTTCACAAGAATGGGAGCAGGTTACTGACGGATTGGGCAGGACATTGCTAGGTGAGCTCTCCAGGGCAAAGTTCACTGACAGTTAATTACCGACCTTTGCTGACATTTTAAATCACGTGGGTTACTCTGATTGGTCAGGTCGCTACCAATCTTAAAATTGGTTCTCAGGGAAATTCTTCACACACTCCGGATTATCTGGTAAATGCTGTCCCGGTGCAGAATCACACCCAGTGCTGAGAGTACTGCAAGTACAGGTTGGATTTTTGCAAACAGTCAATGAGATCTGTTTGGCACAGGCCACCAGCCTTTGGGATGTACAGTGCAGTCACCACACCAGCCCGGAAAATCATTCCCACTTTCCTCACCCATGGAACGTTGCTGGCTGATTTCTCACCTCGGGACATGGAAGGCGGGAAGCTCATTCGACTCCCTTCAAGCGGGGAATTGGAGAGCAGGATAGAGCCTATCGGGATGTCTAAACAAATACTGAAAATAGCAGCAAGTGTAGGCCATTCAACCTTTCAAACCTGTTCTGCCCTTCAATATGATCATGGCCAATCATCCAACTCAGACCCCGGTTCCTGCTTCCTCCCCTGATACGGTTTATCTCTAAGAGTTACACCCGAATCCTTCCGGAAAACATTCAATGATTTTGGCCCCAACTGCTTTCTGTGGCAGAGGTTTGCACAGGCTCCCCACTCTCTGGGTGAAAACATGTCTCCCTGTCACAGCCCTATATCCTTACTGCCGTTGCAGACAGCAAACATATCATCCGCTTATCAGAAACATACAATGGACAGGAGGTTAGAGTGAAGAGCAGCATGGTGGTTCAGTGGTTAGTACTGCTGCCTCTCAGCGCCAGGGACCCAGGTTCGAATTCTCCCCGTGTCTGCGTGAGTTTCCTCCAGGTGCTCTAGTTTCCTCCCACAATCCAATGCAGGTCAAGTGAATTGGCCATGCTAAAATTGCCCGTAGTGTTAGGTGCATTAGTCAGAGGGAAATGGGTCTCAGTGGGTTACTCTTCGGAGGGTCGGTGTGGACTTGTTGGGTCAAAGGGACTTTTTCCACACTGTAGGCAATCTAATCTAATCAAGTGTGCACACACGCACATACACACGTCTCTCTCATGGAACTCAGCGAAGGTATCAGAGGCTTTTCAAGCTGACACTGTCTCATTGGGCAAACAGAGCCCCATTCAGGCAAGCTGCAACCAATCAGAGCCAACTTTCCAACTAATCGAGGAACTTTCCTTCAAGGGGATAAATGTTTGAAATTTGGCATTTTTACCAAATGTCCTGATGTCGACAAGATCCCCCTCATTCCACTAGTCCTGGGTCAGCCCAGCCATTGTCTAAGGCTTGAAAATTGTAATTGGTTTCCAGCCTCAGCCCCTCTTTCCCCAGGGTGGGAGTGTGTGCGCGGGGGCAGGGGGGCGGGATGATGCTGGAAAGTGAACGCGTGGAATGTTGGATCAGCCATGATCCTATCGAATGGCAACCGAGCACAGGCCGAATGGCCTTCTCCTGTCCCTATTCCTCCCGATGGACAGAACCCAGCGTCGTGACCTAACTCCTTCAGGCCTGGCATCATCTGCAGAGCCTCTTTGCCCACTCACCTCAGCCAGTTTGAGCTGGTTACTGTGGAAGGAATGCTCCACCAGTTGCTGTACTGTGGGAACGGTCAGGTCATCATCCTGGTCGATGAAGATCTGATGGCAGTAACACTCCTGCTCCTTGTGGCCTGCTGACCTGGGAGACACAAGCAGAGCCATTAGGGTCTCCACACGCACAGTAACGGGGCAGGCTGTTACACACCTCAGCTGGCACCGTCAACAAACCCATCAAGGCCCTCAGGCAGCACTTTCCAAACCCCTGGCCACTTCCACCCCGATGGACAAGGGCAGCAGATACATAGCAACACTAACCCCCTGCAAATTCCCCTCCACCCTGACTTGGAAACACATCCCCGTTCCTACACTATCACTGGGTCAAAATCCTGGCATTCCCGCCCCAGTGGCACTGTGGGTCAACCCACAGCTGGTGGACTGCAGTGGTCCAGGAAGGCAGCTCCCCCTTGCCACGTTTTCAGATGGCATTACTGCCAGGATACTGCATACCGTGATGGTGCCCAATAGAACCCTCCGAGATCCTGCATCGGGGGCTCAGTCCGAGTTACGATGCCTGGGGAGATGCTCAGCCTTGATAAAAACTTTGACGTTGTGGTCTGTTTAAACATGTTACACCTGAGGTACATCGGAGTCTTTTGTAAGACCTCAGTCTGAATTTAAGAGGTATTCCTGTCCATTACAGAAACTCAAAGCACCCACAGCATCACTGGTCAGCACCTCCCAGAATCAGGAGAAAGGTTTGGCTGCAGATGCTGGAGATCAAAGTCAAAATGCAAGCACTGGAAAAGCACAGCCGGTCTGAGGAGCAGGAGAGTCGACATTCCGGGCATAAGCCCTACATCAGGAATGTTCCTGAAGAGCTTACACACAAAACGTTGACTCTCCTGCTCCTCGGATGCTGCCTGACTGGCTGTGCTTTTCCAGCGCGACACTTTTTGATGCCCCCTCCCCCCAGGGTAGGTCCTGATGGGTACAGCCTCTCTGACAATGACAGTTAACCCTTTCAGATATAAACTGTACCACCAGCTATTCCTGGGGAATGAGAGCTGGGTGCAGATCGTGCGGCTGACACCAAACCAGCAGCTGTGTGGGACAGGTCACACGCTCTAAAAAGAACTTGAAGGGGCTGAGCACTGAAACAAACTGTCCAACTTGGAGAAGAATGTTTGAGGGAATGTTGTTTGTGAGCGATGCCCCCTCAGTGGGAGTGAAGTGTAAACTCTTGCCGCCGTATATCCAGAGAGCTGCCATGGTTACCTCGGAGCTCCAATCCCCAGCTTACTCAGAGGAACACAAACAGACAATCCCAGAGCGTGGCCTAATGGGTCCTGGCCACTTGGCAACCAGGGTGGACCTCTGCATTTGCCAGTGTAACCACGGTGATACTGGGAATGCTCTTTGCTCTGCGGGTGTCAATTCCTCATCCCCTCTCCCAACCGCCAATATCTCAACCCTTTCCCCCTCAAAATAAATTAGGTGAGGGATTAGTCAGAGAAAGAGAGTGATGGAGAGAGAGAGGGTGATGAGGGGAGAGATACACACAACACACAGTGAGACAGTGAGACAGTGAGACAGTGAGACAGTGAGACAGTGAGACAGTGAGACAGTGAGACAGTGAGACAGTGAGACAGTGAGACAGTGAGACAGTGAGACAGTGAGACAGTGAGACAGAGAGACAGAGAGACAGAGAGACAGAGAGACAGAGAGAGAGAGAGACAGAGAGAGAGAGAGACAGAGAGAGAGAGAGAGAGACAGAGAGAGAGAGAGAGACAGAGAGAGAGAGAGAGAGAGACAGAGAGAGAGACAGAGAGAGAGACAGAGAGAGAGAGACAGAGAGAGAGAGAGAGAGACAGAGAGAGAGAGAGACAGAGAGAGAGAGAGAGAGAGAGACAGAGAGAGAGAGCATGCAAGACTGCGAGCGAGAGTGCATGCAAGACAGCGAGAGAGCGCTCGAAACAGTGAGAGAGAGCATGCAAACTTTAAGTTTAATTGGATAGGTACATGGATGGGTGCTTAAGCTAGGACAAATGTTCGGCACAACATCGTGTGCCGAAGGGCCTGTTCTGTGCTGTATTGTTCTATGTTCTATGAGACAGGGTGCGGGAGACAGTAAGAGAGAGTGTGCGAGATAACGGAGAGAGAGAGAGAGAGAGCGCGCGCACAAGTTTGTACGCAGCGAGAGAGAGCACGCGATGAGGGTGCGTGCGAGTGGGTAATAGAGCCGGTCTAGGACGAGGTTTGGATTGCACGGACGGTGACTAACCTGAGTTTGAGTAATGGCTCCAGGCCAAGCACGTGCTGCATGATGACATTGAGGAATTCCTCCGGGTCTAGGAAAGACAAAGGCAGGAAACACTCATTCTGTGGCTCAGTCACACCTCATTCCCTCACACCTCGTTACATTGTTTTCCCCACCGTCCAGTCTCACCCTGTGACAGAGACAGAGCTGGGGCCCACAGCATGGTGGTTACTGGCTATTCCACCACGTGACCATCACATTTTGGACTTGACAATCAAAGATGACGAGAATGGAGCAGTGGGAGGTTGCAGCACTTTTACCCTCCCTCAGGCAAACAGCACCAGCCCCTGGGAGCTATCGAGTCAGGTACTCACTCAGATACCACAGCACAGCCACAGGGACGGGTCTGGGACAGTTCTGCATTGTCGGGTACTCGCTCAGATACCAGAGCACAGCCACAGGGATGGGGCTGGGGGAGTACTGCATTATCAGGTACTCTCTCAGACACCACAGCACAGCCACAGGGACGGGGCTGGGGGAGTGCTGCGTTATCAGGTACTCGCTCAGACACCAGAGCACAGCCACAGGGACGGGGCTGGGGGAGTGCTGCATTATCAGGTACTCGCTCAGACACCACAGCACAGCCACAGGGACGGGGCTGTGGGAGTGCTGCATTGTCAGGTACTCGCTCAGATACCAGAGCACAGCCACAGGGACGGGGCTGTGGGAGTGCTGCATTGTCAGGTACTCGCTCAGATACCACAGCACAGCCATGGGGCGGGGCTGGGGGAGTGCTGCATTGTCAGGTACTCGCTCAGATACCAGAGCACAGCCATGGGGCGGGGCTGGGGGAGTGCTGCATTGTCAGGTACTCGCTCAGATACCAGAGCACAGCCATGGGGCGGGGCTGTGGGAGTGCTGCATTGTCAGGTACTCGCTCAGATACCAGAGCACAGCCACAGGGACGGGGCTGGGGGAGTGCTGCATTGTCAGGTACTCGCTCAGATACCACAGCACAGCCACAGGGACGGGGCTGGGGGAGTGCTGCATTATCAGGTACTCGCTCAGATACCAGAGCACAGCCACAGGGACGGGGCTGTGGGAGTGCTGCATTGTCAGGTACTCGCTCAGATACCAGAGCACAGCCACAGGGACGGGGCTGTGGGAGTGCTGCATTGTCAGGTACTCGCTCAGATACCAGAGCACAGCCACAGGGACGGGGCTGTGGGAGTGCTGCATTGTCAGAGGATAGACTCAGCTGCTTGTGGGAGCTTGCTGTGCACAAATCAGCTGCTACATTTCCAACATTATTACCATCACTGTGTTACAGAAGGGCATCGTTTGTGTGAAACACTCAGAGACACAGCGAGAAAGAGATACGCACAGACACAGAAAGAGAGCGGCAGAGACCCAGGGGGAGACAGAGACCAGCAGAGATCCAGAGAGTGAGAGTACAGTTACTGACCTTTCTCCTCACTGGTGAACCCTGCACAGGAACCACCTGCTGTCAGCTCCATCCTCAGGTTCATGACCTTTTTACAGTCGACAAACCCGTCTCTGGGACAGAGAGAGGAGAGAGAGAGAGAGTGAGCACAGAACGAGATCATAGGTTAACTGAACCATTTCCTGCACAATCACAAAACGGTCAATGCACTGACGAGGCCATTCAGCCCACTGTTGTATCTGTACTGGCCCTCCTCAGCAGCAATTCACCCAGTACCACTCGCCCAACCTTCTCCCAGTTCTCCCTTTTCTGATGATGATCCAATTCCCTCAGATTCTCCACCACACTCTCAGGCAGCACGTCCCAGATCCCACACAATTTCAATTGCTTGGCCAACCCTAACTTCCACATTAACTGGCGGGGGGGGGGGGGGGGGCGGGGGCGGGGGGAGGTGAACCAAAGGGGCAGATTTACACCTGATCTGACTCAGAGTATTGGATAATGAAGTCAGAGATGTACAGCACGGAACAGACCCATTCAGTGCAACCCGTCCATGCCGACCAGATATCCCAACCCAATCTAGTCCCACCTGCCAGCACCCGGCCCATTTCCCACTAAACCCTTCCTATTCATATACCCATCCAGATGCCTTTTAAATGTTACAATTGTACCAGCCTCCACCACTTCCTCTGGCAGCTCATTCCATACACGTACCACCCTCTGTGAAAAAGTTGACCCTTGGGTCTCTTTTACATCTTTTCCCTCTCACCCTAAACCTATGCCCTCTAGTTCTGGACTCCCCCACCCCAGGGAAAAGACCTTTTGTCTATTTATCCCATTCATGCCCCTCATTTTATAAACCTCAATAAAGGTCACCCCTCAGCCTCCGATGCTCCAGGGAAAACAGCCTCAGCCTGTTCAGCCTCTCCCTGTAGCTCAAATCCTCCAACAACCCTGGCAACAACCCTTTCAAGTTTCCGATAGGAAGGAGACCAGAATCGCCCGCAATATTCCAACAGTGGAGAGAGACAGAGACAGAGACAGAGACAGAGAGAATAAAACAGTACAGCACAGGAACAGGCCCTTCGGCCCACAGCGTTGTGCTGACCATGACACCAAATTAATCTAGTCCCTGCCTGTCCTTGGTCCATATCCCTCCATTTCTTGCATATTCATGTGCTTATCTGAAAGCCCCTTAAACACTCCGATTGCATCTGCCTCCACCCCTACCCCTGGCAGCGCATTCCAGACCCCTACCACTGTGTAAAAAAACAAAATGCCCCTCTCACCTTAACCGCATTCCCCCTGGTATTAGACATTTTAAATGGCGGCACGGTGACTCAGTGGTTAGCACTGCTGCCTCTCAGCGCCAGGGACCCGGGTTTGATTCCAGCCTCGGGCAACTGTCTGTGTGGAGTTTGCACATTCTCCCAGTGTCTGCGTGGGTTTCCTCCCACATTCCAAAGATGTGCAGGTTAGCTGAAGTGGCCATTCTAAATTGCCCATAGTGATAGGTGGATTAGTCAGGGTTAAACTTAGGGGAATGGGTCTGGGTGGGTAGGGAATCTAATTTAATCTAATCTAACTGCAGGAAAAAGATTCTGACCATCCACCCTATCTATGCATCCCATAATTTTATAAACTTCTATTAAGTATCTCCTCTGCTGCTCCAGAGAAGAGTTTTTCTAGCCTCTCCTTAGAGCTGATACCCTCTAATTCAGGCTGCATTCTGGTAAACCTCTTACGCACCCTCTCCAGAGCCTCCACATCCCTCCTGTTATGTGGAGACCAGAATTGAATGTAGTACTACAGCTGTGGCCTAACCAAAGTCTTAGAAAACTGCAACATGATATCCTGACTCTTGAACTCAATTCCCCGACCAATAAAGGCAAGCACACCATCCGCCTTTTTACCCCCATCTACCTGTGTGACCACTCTCAGGGAGCTATGGACTTGAACCCCAAGATCCTTCTGTAATCAGGGTTCTGCCATTAATTGTGTACTTTTCCTTAACATTTGATCTGCCAAAGCACAGAACCTCACACTTACCCAGATTAAACTCCATTAGCCATTTCTCCACCTGTATCTGCAATTGATCTGTATCCCACTGTATCCTTTGACAGCACTCTACACTATCCACAACTCCACCGATCTTTGTATCGTCCACTAACTTGGGGGGTAGCACGGTGGTTAGCACTGCTGCCTCACAGCGCCAGAGACCCGGGTTCAATTCCAGCCTCGGGCAACTGTCTGTGTGGAGTTTGCGCATTCTCCCTGTGTCTGCGTGGGCTTCCTCCAGGTGCTCCGCTTCCCTCCCACAGTCCAAAGGTATGCAGGTTAGGTGAATTGGCCATGGGAAATTGCCCGCAGTGTTAGGTGAAGGAGTAAACATAGGTGAATGGGTCTGGGTGGGTTGCTCTTCAGAGGGTCAGTGTGGACTTGGGCCGAAGGGCCTGCTTCCACACTAAGTAATCTAATCTTAGTCAGCCACCCGTCTACATTTTCATCCAGGTCATTTATATACGTCACAAACAGCAGAGGTCCCAGTATGGAGCCCTGCAGAACACCACTAATCATGGACCTCCAGCCTGAAAAACACACATCCACCATTACCCTCTGCCTTCTATGGGCAAGCCAATTCTGAATCCACATGACCAAATCACTGTGCATCCTATGCATCTTAATCTTCTGGATGAGCCCACCAGGAGGGACCTTGTTGAAAGCCTGACTAAAATCAATGCAAACAACATCTACTGCTCTACCCTCATCGGTAACCTTCATTACCTCCTCAAAAAATTCAATCAAGTGCTCCGGTTTCCTCCCACAGTCCAAAGATGCGCAAGTCAGGTGAATTGGCCATGCTAAATCGCCCATAGTGTTAGACGCATTAGTGAGAGAGAAATGGGTCTGGTTGGGCTACTCTTCAGAGGGTCGGTGTGGACTGGTTGGGCCATAGGGAATCTAATCTAATCGCTAATATTCCTTTCCACTGCGGTTTGTTCCTCTTTGGGTGGCACGGTGGCACAGTGGTTAGCACTGCTGCCTCACAGCACCAGAGACCCGGGTTCAATTCCCACCTCAGGCGACTGTGTGTGTGGAGTTTGCACCTTCGCCCCGTGTCTGCATGGGTTTCCTCCGGGTGCTCTGCTTCTCTCCCACAGTCCAAAAATGTGCAGGTTAGGTGAATTGGCCATGGGAAATTGCCCATAGTGTTAGGTGAAGGGGTAAATGTAGGGGAATGGGTCTGGGTGGGTTGCGCTTCGGCGGGTCGGTGTGGACTTGTTGGGCCGAAGGGCCTGTTTCCACACTAAGTAATCTAAAAAAAGTCAGTAAGACATGACCTGCCCTGCACAAAGCCATGCTGACTATCCCTCATTAGGCAATGCTTTTCCAAATGTGTGTAAATCCTATCCCTAAGGATTCTCTCCAGTAGCTTCCCACCCACTGATGAGACCCCCCCCAGTCTATAGTTTCCTGGATTATCCCTATTTCCCTTCTTGAACATAGGAACAACATTAGCTACTCGCTAGTCATCAGGGAACAGAGAGAGACATTCAGACTCTCCACCTCGGTCCACCTAGCCCAGCTCCGCCCCTCAGGCGTGGCCCTGCCCTTCCAGATCTCTGACAGTGCGCCTCGCTTCCCACCTTCCTCCCAGCCATGTACCGACCTGCGAAGTGGATTGACGATCTCCTCCCGGAGGATCCGCTGGATGTGTCCGCACTGGGGGCTGGTGGATTTGTGAAGCATGGAGTCCAGCACCAACGTACAGGAGAAGAGGCTGCAAGGACAACACGAGGCCATTACCAGAGAATCACAGATTTTCCCCACAGTGTGGCAGCAGGCCATTTGGCCCATCGAGTCCACAGCGACTCTCCAAACAGCATCCCATCCAGACCCACCACCCCACTTTATCCTTGTAACCCTGCGTTTCCCATGACAAACCCATCTAGCCTGCACATCCCTGAACACTATGGCCAATTCACCCTTTGGATTGTGGGAGGAACCCAGAACACCTGGAGGAAACCCAATGTGGAAAGTCCACACAGACAGTCGCCGGAGGCTGGAATCGAACCCGGGTCCCTGGCGCTAACCACTGAGCCACCATACCAGCCTTTTCCAATGCCTGTACAGTTCTCTAAGGGGGGTGTGGATAGTGTGAAGTGATCACAGACAGAGGGGCTGGCCCCTGTATTTCTGTGATATACACATACTCTCCTGCAATAGCCCCCCATCCCGTCACCTGGGTGGAAATAGTCCAGCCACCCCATCCCGCTTCCCTCAGGAATATCACACCGAACAACAGCTCAGAAAGCTCCGGACCTAAAGCTGAGTGAAGGATTTACACGGATTGTGTCCCTGCTGGCTGGGGAAGCAGGATTCAGATCACAGCGCCAGGCCACTGGCTAGCAGAGCACAACTGATGAGCCGAATGGCCCAATTCCATTCTGACGTCTTATATGCGAGCGAGTGAAGCTTCTCGTTCTCCGGGGAATATCTAACTAGCTTCCCAGAAATCACGTCAGAGGCCAGGCTCAGGCAGGTTAATCTTCCCAGCGCTGTTCCCACTTTGCCCTGTCACTCCAGTGTCCCGAGGCCAGGCCCCACCTGACTGGGAACGGGTACCCTGCATCCCCCCCCACCCAATTACAGCACCATCTCCGGTTTCACCCTCCCCTCCCCCGCCACTTCTCATTCCCACTCACTCAGATTCAGAATCAGACCACCAGAGCGAGGGTCCTCCCTACCTGAAGAGGGCAGTATCCATGTAGCAGGAATTGCAGTGCCCCTGAATCCCACGCATCCGGCCCTCGAGGACCCGCACTGCCTCCTCATTCCTCGGGGGAGGGGTAACAATGGGGACCACGCTGCTCTCCGGGTTCCCTGGGGGAAGGGGGGGTTGGAAAGGATCTGTTGTGTAACACTCTCACTTGTCTAAAGGCTACAGCATCACAAGTGAATATCTAAATATTTTTAAATATTAGAAGGGTTTCTGACTAAAACAGAGTCATAGAGATGTACAGCATGGAAACAGACCCTTCGGTCCAATCCTTCCATGCCGACCAGATATCCCAACCCAATCTAGTCCCACCTGCCAGCACCCAGCCCATATCCCTCCAAACTCTTCCTATTCATATACCCATCCAAATGCCCCTTAAATGTTGCAATTGTACCAGCCTCCACCACTTCCTCTGGCAGCTCATTCCATACACGTACCACCCTCTATGTGAAAAAGTTGCCCCTTAGGTCCCTTTCATACCTTTCCCCTCTCACCCTAAACTTGTGCCCTCTAGTTCTAGACTCCCCCAACCCAGGGAAAAAAAAAATTGTCTATTTATCCTATCCATGCCCCTCATGATTTTACAAGGTCACTGCTCAGCCTCCGATGCTCCAGGGAAAACATCCCCAGCCTTTCAGCCTCTCCTGGTAGCTCAAATCCTCCAACCCTGGCAACATTCTTTTAAATCTTCTCTGAACCCTTTCAAATTTCACAACATCTTTCGGAAGGAGACCAGAACTGCATGCAATGTTCCAACAGTGGCCTAACTAATGTGCTGTACAGCCGCAGCATGACCTCCCAACTCCTGTACTCAATACTCTGACCAATAAAGGAAAGCATACCAAACGCCTTCTTCACTATCCTATCTACCTGCGACTCCACTTTCAAGGAGCTATGGACCTGCACTCCAAGGTCTCTTTGTTCAGCAACACTCCCTAGGACCTTACCATGAAGTATACAAGTCCTGCTAAGATTTGCTTTCCCAAAATGCAGCACCTCGCATTTATCTGAATTAAACTCCATCTGCCACTTCTCAGCCCATTGGCCCATCTGGTCAAGATCCTGTTGTAATCTGAGGTAACCCTCTTCGCTGTCGACTACACCTCCAATTTTGGTGTCATCAGCAAACTTACTAACTATACCTCTTATGCTCACATCCAAATCATTTATATAATGAATGAAAGGTAGTAGATCCAGCACCGATCCTTGTGGCACCCCACTGGTCACAAGCCTCCAGTCTGAAAAAAAAAAACAACCCTCCCCCACCACCCTCTCTGTCTTCTACCTGAGCCAGTCCCTCTCGAAATGGCAAGTTCTTCCTGTATTCCACGAGATCTAACCTTACTCACCAGTCTCCCATGAGGAACGATGTCGAATGCCTTACCGAGTCCATTTAGAGCACGTCTACCATTCTCTTTTTAGTCAGCAACTTCCAAATTCTCACTATCCTCTGGGTGATATTTCTCCTCATAGTCTTCTACCTCTTAGCTTAAGTCTCTGCTTCCTGACTATTAAACTTTTTAATAATGGAAGACATGCCTTGCTATCCACTGTATCTACACCTCTCATATTCTTAAACAAAGAAAATTACAGCATAGGAACAGGCCCTTCGGCCCTCCAAGCCTGCGCTGATCCAGATCCTCTTTCTAAACCGGCCGCTAATTTTCTCAGGGTCTGTCTAGATATATCTTAAATGACGCTTTTGTTCCTGTCCCTACCACCTCTGCTGGCAACGCGTTCCAGGCACCCACCAGCCTTTGCGCAAATGCCTTGCCACACATACCTCCCCATAACCTTTCCCCTCTCACCTTCAACTCGTGACCCCTAGTAGTGGAGTCCCCCCACTCTGGGGAAAAACTTCTTGCTATCCACCCGATCTATACCTCCCATGGTTTTGTAGACCTCAATCAGGACCCCCCCTCAACTTCCGTCTTTCTAATGAGAATAATCCTAATCCAGCAAACCTCTCTTCATAGCTAACACCCTCCATACCAGGCAACATCCTGGTGAACCTCCTCTGCACCCTCTCCAAAGCATCCACATCCTTTTGGAAATGTAGCCACCAGACCTATACACAGTATTCCAAATGTGGCTGAACCAAGGTCCTATACAACTGGAACACCTCAGAGTCACAGAGATGTACAGCACGGAAACAGACCCTTCGGTCCAACCCTTCCATGCCGACAAGATATCCCAACCCAATCTAGTCCCACCTGCCAGCACCTGGCCCATATCCCACCAAACCCTTCCTATTCATATACCCATCCAGATGCCTTTTAAATGTTGCAATTGTACCAGTCTCCACCACTTCCTCTGGCAGCTCATTCCATACATGTATCACCCTCTGCGTGAAAAAGTTGCCCCTTAGGTCTCTTTTATATCTTTCCCCTCTCACCCTAAACCCATGCCCTATCAGGGGTTGATCAATTCAGTTAGCTGGACAGCAGACTGGTACTAACAACACAGGTTCAAGTCCCACACTGGCTGAGGTCACCATGGAGGCCCCACCTTCTGCAACCCACGCCTTATCTTTACCTGATCTGTCTGCCCTGCTACTGTCAGGGATTCAGGGACAAGTCCTACTATTCATTAAGTAATCTCTTAGCCCTTCCCAACTGTATTAACTCATACTTTTCCAGGTTGAATTTTCTGTTTGCCTCCCTGACCACTCTCCCTGAAATTTAAGGCTATTCTCCTCACTGTTTACCACTTTCCTAATCATACCCTCTACAGTTAAAGTTCCTATCATTAACATATGGAAGCTGAGTTAGGCCATTCAGCCCATCAAGTCTGCTCCACCATTCATGGCCCCTTTTGATAATCCTCAATTCTACTTTCCTGATTTTTCCCTAAAATCCTTCAATCCGATTTGGATTAAAATGGAGCCTTGAATGTGCTCAGCGAGCCACCTCCTCTCCCCTTGGAGTGACCCTGAATTGTCACTTTGGGTCACCTGCTACTTAGAGGAGCACAATGGGAAGGTATGGGAGAGGGGCAGGGGGAGATGTCAAGTCAGGAACATGTCTTACAGCTCTGCCCCGGATCTTGGGAGTTCTCCGAGGTGATGAGGAGAGACTGGAAACGGGTGTCCGGCCGACAGGATTCCAATCGGACAAAGATCCCTCTTTTCGGAGCGCAATGGAAATACCGGCGTCCCTTCCAGGTCCCGTCGGACAGCCCTCGGTCTTCATCCTGTCACAGATGTGGAAAGTAATTCCAAACAGGAATTACACGGGATGTGCAAAGTGACCGCAAGAAGTGAGGAGTGTGGATTAAGAATGACCATGGACAGGAGGAAGATAATGTAATAAACCCAGACCTGTCTGTCTGTCTGTCTCGAGAGGAGGTGTAAATAGAAGTAAATGGACAAATCCCAGGACACAGGAAACATCTACTTTAGGCAGATTATCCCGATGATCGGAGTGCGAGATTCCAGAGTGACTCAGAATGGGACCAAAACAAAAAAGCTGAGTTGTCAAAGCTAAACATCAGGACAATTTGCAAGAGTGCCAAATTTCTAACAATCACAACAATTTGTACCAGAGGAGAAAAGGGTGCTAACTGGCAGGCAAGTCAATCCTTATTGATAAAACACTTCAGCAATGTCTCTCACTCTGAGCCAGGTTCAAAGTCAGTATGGCCAATAGGTCAGACCTGCTCCATCGGATCCAATGAAGGGCCTGATAAAGCAAGGCACTGCATTTTGTCCTCAACGTTAAACACCTCGGAGACACAGGACAACAGATAGGGAGACTACTGATGTGCTCAATGCGCCAGGGATACAGGATGATGCCTGTGGCCTACACACAGGGAGACGAAAGACGGAGTGATGGAAATGGTTGAGAAGAAAGGTACAATACATTGACCATTACAGCAGGTTGTAAGGCGTCACTTACCGCTGCTGTGGTGTTTCATGTTTATGGGATGCCTCCCCAGTTGATGGTCTTCACAGAGAGGAACACAGGATCGTAGACAGAGACAATATCCCAATGTTTCTCACAGCGTAGGGAGTGGGGAGTGAAGGGTGCAAGTCAGAGGGGGAGATACTCAAAGATACAATGAGAAGCTCAGGCAGAAGGGGAGGTATGAAGGAGGTTTACAGGAGGTGGGGGAGGGGGACATGCTGGAGACAGTCACTCATCTCCACAGAATCGGGCTAGTGCCAATCCTCCGCTTACCAGCTCGACACCAGCGATTTCCCCCACCATCTCAGGGAGGTAACCCATCCACCGGATCACTCCAGTCATCAGCTGACCTTTGCCCATGTCGATTTGTACGACGGAGCTAACTCCCAGGAAGTGCGCCGACCGGCTCCCTCCGTTTTCCAGGGGCACTCGTGTGAAACCCCCGTCCACCAAGAGCTCACCATCTCTGGCTAGACAGCAAGAAAACAGAAAAGCCATCAAATTCCCGAATCAAGTTGACTCCCCTCGGTACAGAGTCTAGGGCTAGAGGACATCATCTCAGTGTAAGGGATCGTTTCAAAGAGCAACAAGGAGGACTCCGAGGGGACTGAAATCGGTGGAATTTGTTACCACAGAGGACTGTCAAGGCTGGGCCATTTGGCATGTTCAAGGCCGAGGTAGAGGTTTTTTTAAACTAGTAAGGGGAATCAAAAGGTTAGAGGGAAGAGGGAGGCGAGTGGATTTGAGGAATAACAGATCAGCCATGATCTCACTGAATGGTGGAGCAGACTCGATGGGGTGAATGGCCCACTTCTGCCCCTATGTTTCATCAAGAAGCCCATTATGCAGGCAATGGGATACTTCCGAAGTGTGGATAGAGTTCTGGAGCAAATCGACTGCAGTGGACCCTGGATACCAATGTTCAGGGAACACCGGGCACACACTGTCCCTGGGCACAGACCACAGCAAGAGCTCGAAGTGGGGAACTACACGTGCCAGACCTTTGACTCTCTCCTACCCTGACCCAGCCCAGGCCAGGCCCAAAGCCTTGGCTTCCCACCCTCTCCGCACAGAGACTTACGGGCACAGGGGTGCATTTTGCCGGCAGGTCGAAGCAGATCTTCTCTTATGACGGAAGACAGCGGTACCGTCAATGGCATCTTCAGTTCTTCTCCCTTCGCCTGGTCCTATCACAGAGTGAGACAACCCTCAGATTTAGCCTCCAGACCCTTTCGCTTCAGCAAACCCAAAATGGCGAGTAAAAAAAAAACGAGTGTACCAGAGGGGAGACGTAACAGTCTGCAATGGCTTCCAGGGACAGTGTGAGGAAAATCAGCACAGCAAGCTCCCACCAGCTGGAAGTTCAGACAATGGTGGCAGGAGTGTTGGCCATGCTCTGGGAAAGGGGTAAACTGGACTATGGTTTATCACCGAAAGATGGCAGCCACCACAGCTCTGGTACCACACCGTGGGACGGATAGCTAGAGGTTTGGGGGCCCAGCAGTGGGATTTGAACTCACGACCTTCCGAGTCAATGCGACTGGGCTAACCATGGAGCCAAAACTGAGGGGGGGCAACAGGACGAGGCAGTCATGGTCAGCTGAACCCCTCCGTCAGAGGGAGGTCAGACATCACTGGGTCAGGAAATGAGGAGTGGAAGGGCCTGGGATTTACACAGCACCTCCGAGCAATCGCAGGATTCGCTTTCCCTGTGGGTGTGGGATAGTTCCTCGTGTTTACGAGATTATTCCCGGTCACTTTCAGAAGCCTGGTCAATGGTGGAGAGGTCGCATGAACCAATCACCCCCATCCCAGAGTAAGGCCAGGGCCAACCTGGGCTGATGGAAGACTGTCGCCATGGTTTCCGAGGGGATGGGGGCCCACTCACCGACTCAAAGTTGACCAGCACGGCTGAGCCTCTGTCGATGACATCGATCACCACCCCCCTTTCCGCCCTCTCCTCCATGTAGACGACCACTCGGTCACCGGGACCGACTGGGTGATCCCTCGGTGGATCCTCCGCCTTCCCGTCTACCGGGCCCACGCACTGTCCCGCCTCTCCGATGCTCCTGCGCCGCCTGACTTTGTTGAACGGCACAAAGATGCCGTGACTTCTCTTGCACTGGAAGTATTGCTTCCCGCCAAACGTTCCATCATTTTTCCCATCCTCTTCCACTTCCACCTGGCACAGGAGGAGAGGGAGGGGGTGAGAATGGTAAAGTGTGGGGTGGGGATAGTGGGGGCAACTTTTCCACGCAAACTTATGGAATGAGCTGCCAGAGGAAGTGGTGGAGGCTGGTACAAATACAGCATTTAAAAGGCATTTGGGTGGGTATATGAATAGGAAGGGTTTGGAGGGATATGGGCCAAGTGCTGGCAAATGGGACTAGATTGGGTTGGGATATCTGGTCGGCATGGACGGGTTGGACCGAAGGGTCTACGTCCATGTTGTACATCTCTATGACTCTGGGAGCAATTGGGCAAGGAATGGAAACAGTGGGTTGACAGATGGAAGGGTTAAAACCCCATCCTCCAGGTTTGATTCAGTACCCAGTGTATAAGGGAAGAGGAGTCAACTCCAGGAGCCAGTCAAAGACTGAAGCCTCTTCCCTTTAGTCAAGGGTTTGGCATGGGTTATTTGGAGAATGAGATACCTGGATGTGAGATACATTCTGGAATCTATCGAGGGGTTCAGGGAGGTGGAAGGCTGGTATATATAGAATAACAAATACACAGGAGTGATTCACAAACAAATCTAATCAAAGGGATTTGGGTGATTTATATATCAATACTGGGGACAGTATCTAATTGAAGGATTTAAAAGTGACTTAAATACAAAATAACAGATACCCAGGAGTGAATTACTGCCTGGAATCTAATGCAGGGGGGTTGCTTATATAGAATAACAGATACCTTGCCATAAATACCATCAGATACAGGAGGAGAATTGGCCATTCAATCTATCAACTCTGCTCTGCTATTTCAAGATGGCTGTTAGGTTTCTCAACCTATTTTCCTGCCTTGACCCTGTAACCCTTGATCCCCTCACTATCTACCTCTGTCTGAAATACATTCAATGACTTGGCCTCCACAGCCCTCTGCAGCAATGAGTTCCACAGATTCAGCATCCCTGGGCTGGAACATTCCTCATCTCAGTTCTAAAAGGTTGTCCCTTCCCTGAGGCTGTGCCCTCAGGTCCTACTCTCTCCTACTTGTGGAAACATCTTCTCCATGTCCTCTCTATCCAGCTTACTCTGTATTCTGTAAGTTTCAATCTGAAACGCCCCCTCATCCTTCTAAACTCCAAGTATAGACTAGGAGTCTTCAACGGTTCCTCACATGGCAACTCCTTCATCCCAGGATCATTTTTGTAAACCCCCTCAAAGACCAGCACATCCTTCCTTAGATACAGGGTCCAAAACTGCTCACAATATTCCAAACGCAGTCTGACCACAGCCTTATACATCCTCAGCAGTACAAGCTCTTGTATTCTAGCCCTCTCGAAATGAATGCTAACATTGGATTTGCCTTCCTAATTTCGATGTTAACCTGGAGAAAATCCTAAACCAGGACTCCCAAGTTCCTTTGTACTCCAACCCTCGCTACCTTCTTGTAAATCTTTTCTGAGCCCTTTCAAGTTTCATAATATCCTTTCGATAGGCAGGTGACCAGATTTGCACATAATATTCCAAAAGTGGCCTAACCAATGTCTTCCACAGCTTCAACATGACCTCCCAACTCCTGTACTCAATGCTCTGACCAATAAAGGAAAGCATACCAAAAGCCTTTTCACTATCCTATCTACCTGCGATTCCACTTTCAAGGAGCTATGAACCTGCACTCCAAGGTCTCTTTGTTCAGCAACACTCCCTAGGACCTTACCACTAAATATATAAGTCCTGCCCTGATTTGCTCTTCCAAAATGCAGCACTTCACATTTATCTAAATTAAACTCCATCTGCCACTCCTCGGTCCATTGGCCCATCTGATCAAGATCCCGTTGTACTCCGAGGTAACCTTCTTCGCTGTCCACTATCTAATCGATGGTTCAGGATGGTTTATGTATAGAATAACAGATACTTGGCAGTGAGTTACAGACTGGAATCTACTCAAGGAGTTCAGGATGGTTTATATACAGAATACACGAGAGCGAGTTTATAGACTGAAATAAAATGAGGGATTTTGGGGAGGTTACTGACTGGAATCTAATCCAGAAGGGTGGTTCCTATAGAATAACAGAGCGAGTTACAGACTGGAATCTAATTGAGAGGAGTGATTTATAAATAGAATGACCGATACCATGCCATAAGTACCATAAGATACAGGAGGAGAATCGGCAATTCAACCATGTGGGCGGCACGGTAGCATTCGTGGGCGGCACGGTGGCACAGTGGTTAGCACTGCTGCCTCACAGCGCCTGAGACCCGGGTTCAATTCCCACCTCAGGCGACTGACTGTGTGGAGTTTGCACGTTCTCCCCGTGTCTGCGTGGGTTTCCTCCGGGTGCTCCGGTTTCCTCCCACAGTCCAAAGATGTGCAGGGTCAGGTGAATTGGCCATGCTAAATTGCCCGTAGTGTTAGGTAAGGGGTAAATGTAGGGACATGCGCTTCAGTGGGTCGATGTGGACTTGTTGGGTCGAAGGGCCTGTTTCCACACTGTAATGTAATCTATGAATCTAATTGAAGGGTTTGTATGTAGAATAACAGATAACCGGGAGTGAGTTACAGACTGGAATCGAATCGAAGGATTGGGGGTGGGTTCGACCTTCAATGAAGCCTACCTGTAACTCTATTCCGAAGAATGTTCCAGAAAGCTTCGCACTGTCACAGATGCTTCCGATGTAAGCGATGACTCCAGGCAGCGAGAGGGATTTGTAGTCGACAGTGACGGGATCGTGGACATGGAGCTGCTGTGCGCTTTGCAGAGCTGTCTTCTCCAGGTAGAGGTTTAGGCGCTGGGCCGAGGGACTGACTGCCTGTAGAAAGCCAGCCTCCTGCTCAGTGAGCAGGCGCAGACTGGCCACCTCCAGGGTAAGGTACACATCCGCCTCCACCAGATGGAACTTGGCTCTGCGGCCCAGCTCCGCAGCCTCATTCTGCAGGTAGTCGGCCTCTGGAATGATGGCGATGTTGCCAGCAGGAAAGACCCGGCTCTGAATGGACAGGTCCTCTACCAGAATGAAGTAGCAATATTTCGTCTCTTTCTTACCAGACGAGGGCATTGTTGCCAATCACACCCTGGAGGATGGGGAGGGAACGGGAAGGAGAAATGACAGAATCATCACTGTGCTGAGCAAGGCCGTTCTGCCCATCACATCTGCACTGGCTCTCCACATCAGCAATTCACCGACTGTTACTCCTTATGTCGGGCAAGAGCCCTTCATGTCGATTTTCCTGCTCCTCCAGACGCCGCCTGACCTACCGTGCTTTTCCAGCACCACTCTGATCTTGATCTCCAGCATCTG
Organism: Chiloscyllium plagiosum; assembly: GCF_037043375.1. Lineage (NCBI taxonomy): Eukaryota > Metazoa > Chordata > Chondrichthyes > Orectolobiformes > Hemiscylliidae > Chiloscyllium > Chiloscyllium plagiosum. The sequence goes on from NW_028270143.1 coordinate 125,813,834, forward strand.
CAGTGCTCACTTCAGCCTTTTTAAATAATGGCCTATTTCTCGTTGGAATATCTCGAGTGAATCTGCCCCCTCCACGTTCTCAGGCTGTGCATTCCAAGCCCCAAAAACTCGCTATATGAAAATGGTTTCTCCTCATCTCCCTTTGACTCACTTTGCCGCATACATTTTGTAAAACCTGTGCTCTCTCATCCTCCATCTGTCCTGGAGTGGGAGCAGTCTCTCCCTATCTGTCCACCCCCTCATGATTCTGAGCACATCCTGTCTAACCTCCTCCTCTCCTAACATCACCAATCCGCCTTCTGAGCTGACATGCCTCAGGTTAATCCTTGCTATATGGGCTCTCAACATCCTTAGTCACTCAAAAGTAGACACAATACTCCAGCTGAGGTCTAACACATGTCTGATACAGGGCCATAAGAACTAGGAGGAGTAGGCCGCCTGGCCCTTTGTGCCCACTCCACCACTCAATAACATCATGGCTGAACTTTTTGTGGACTCAGATCCACTTACCCGCACTTTCACTGTAACTGTGAATTCCTTCACTGTTCAAAAAAAAAATCTAGCTTAGATTTTTAAAATTATTTACTGAAGTAGTGTCAACTACTTCCCTGGGCGGGGAATTTCATAGATTTACAACCCTCTGGGTGAAGAGGTTCCTTCTCAGGAAGTCCTAAAATCTACTCCCCCTAATCTTGAGGCCATGCCCTCTTGTCCTAGTCTCACCTTAGATTACTTACAGTGTGGAAACAGGCCCAACAAGTCCACACCGACCCTCCCAAGAGCAACCCACCCAGACCCATTCCCCTACATTTACCCCTTCACCTAACACTACGGGCAATTTAGCATGGCCAATTCACCTAACCTGCACATTTGTTTTGGACTGTGGGAGGAAACCGGAGCAGCTGGAGGAAACCCACGCAGACACGGGGAGAATGTGCAAACTCCACACAGACAGTTGCCCGAGGCAGGAATTGAACCCAGGTCTCTGGCGCTGTGAGGCAGCAGTGCTAACCACTGTGCCACCGTGCTGCCCATACCACCTACCAGTGGAAACATCCTATTTCGATTTTATCGATTCCCTTCATAATTTTATATGTTTCTATAAGATTCCTCCTCATTCTTCTAAATTCTAATGAATATAATCCCAGTCTACTCAGCCTCTCCTCATAAGCCAACCCCCTCAACTCCAGAATCAACCCAGTGAACCTCCTCTGCACCCCCTCCAGTGCCAGGAAATTCTTTCCCAAGTAAGGAGATTAAAACTGCACACAGTACTCCAGGTGTGGCCTCACCAGCACCCTGTACAGCTGCAACATAACCTCCCTGCTTTTAAACTCAATCCCTTTAGCAATGAAGGACAAAATTCCATTTGCCTTCCTAGTTACCTGTTGTACCTGCAGACCAACCTTCTGTGCTTCATGCACAAGGACACCCAGGTCCCTCTGCAAATTAACACGCTGCAACTTGTTATCATTCAAGCAATAATCTATTTTGCTGTTACTCCTACCAAAATATATGACTTCACATTTATTAACATTGTATTCCATCTGCCAGACCTTTGCCCACTCACGCAATGTATCTATGTTCCTCTGCACACATTGCTCTGCCACTCACCTTAGTGTACGGTGTCAAAGTTTGCAGGTGACACTTTATCCCCAACTCCAAATCCATGTAAGTTGTGAATAATTGCAGTCCCAACACTGATCCTTGGGGCACACCACTAGTCACTGATTGCCAGCCAAAATAGCACTCATTTATCCCCACTCTTTGCTTCCTGTCAGTCAACCATTCCTCTATCCACGCTAATACTCCACCCCTAACACTATGCATCCTTATCTCATGCAGCAGCCTCACGTGCAACACCTTGTCAAAGGCCTTTTGGAAATCTAGGTACACCACATCCACTGGATCCCCATTGTCCACCTTGCTTGAAACGTCTTCATAGAATTCCAAAAGATTTGTGAAGCAGGACCTGCCCTTCATGAACCCACGCTGTGTCTGTACAATGGGACAATTTCTTTGGAGATGCCCTGCTATTTTTCCGTTGATAATAGACTTCCCCACGACAGATGTTAAGCTAACTGGTCTGTAATTCACCATCTTTTTTTCTACCTCCCTTTTTTTAACAGTGGTGTCACATTTGCTGTTTTCCAATCTGCTGGGACTGTCCCAGTGTCCAGTGAATTTTGGAAAATTACCACCAGTGCACCATCTCTTTCTCCCGCCATCTCTTTTAGTATCCTGGGACACATTCCATCAGGGGCAGGAGACTGGTCTATCCTTAGCTCCATTAGCTTGCCCAACACTACCTCTTGCATACTAATGATTGTTTTTAGGTCCTCACCTACCGTTGTCTCTTTGTCACTCCCTGGCATGTTAACAGTATCCTCCACTGTTAAGATCGATGCAAAATACCTGGTCAATGCCTCAGCCATTTCATCATATTCCCATAACGAAGCACCCCTTCTCATCCTCTAACGGACCAACATTTACTTTATTCACTCTTCTTCGTTTTATATATTTATAGAAACTTTTGCGATCTGTCTTTATATTTTGTGATAGAGTATGAGAAAAAACTCTTACTTTTAATCCCTCTTTTTGTGGCTTTCTGTTGATCTTTAAAGTTTTCCCAATCTTCTAGATTCCTGCTGTTTTTGGCCACTTTGTCTGCCTTCTCTTTCACTTTGATAGCCTGCCTTATTTCCTTAGACACCAACGGCAGGTTATCCCTCCCCTTCCTGTCCTTCCTTCTCACAGGAATATCCTTTCGCTGAGCACTTTAAAAAATTGCTTTGATGGTCCTCCACTGCTCATCAAGAGTCCCACCATAAAGTTTCTGTTTCCAGTCTACTTTAGCCAGGTCCTCCCTCATTCTGTCATAGTCCCCCTTTATTCAAGCACAGGACCCTGGGATTGGATTTTATCTTCACACCATCCAGGTGTATCTTAAACTCCACCGTACTGGGATCACTCCTTCCAAGAGGATCCCTGACTGTGAGGTCAGTAATTATTCCGGTCTCATTACACAGGACCGGATCTAGGATAGCCTGCTATCTCGCTGGCTCCATTACCTGTTGGCCAAGAAAACTATTGCAGACATACTGAACGATCTCCTCCTCAAGGCTGCCCTGACCGAGCTAGTTCAACCAATCGACATGTTGATTAAACGTCTCCATGATAATAGCCTTACCAATTTTACAGGCATTAGTTACTTCTTGGTTTATTGCCTGTCCCAATGTGATGTTGTTATTTGATGGCCTATAGACTACACCTATCAGTGATCGTTTTACTACTTGGAATTACTAATTTCCACCCAAATGGATTCAACCAAAGTCAGCCCCATGCTCTTGTACTCAATGGTCCTATTAATAAAGCCTGAGATAGTGTCTGCTTTATTCACTGCTCTCTTACCACCTTAAATGACTAACGCACGTATACACCCATGTCCCTCTGCTCCTGCATTCCTGTGAAACTAGTGCACTTTATATTGTACCGTCTCTCTGTCATCTTCCTACCAACATCCTGAGGGTTAGCATTGACCAGAAACTGAACTGGACTCACCACATAAACACAGTGGCTACAAGAGCAGGTCAGAGGCTAGGAATACTGTAGTGAGTAACTCACCTCTTGACTCCCCATCATCTCCGAGGCACAAGTCAGGGTTGTGATAGAATATTCCCCACTTGCCTGGATGGGTGCAACTCCAACAACACGCAAGAAGCTTGACACTATTCAGGAAAAAGTAGCCCACTTGATTGGCACCACATTCACAAACATCCACTCTCTTCACCACTGACGCTCAGTAGCAGCAGTCGGTACTGTCTACAGGAAGCACCTCAGAAATTCACCAAAAATCCTCAGACAGCACTTTCCAAACCCATGACCACTTCCATCTCGAAGGACATATCACAATTCCTTCACTGTCGCTGTGTCAAAATCCTGGAATTCCCTCCCCAAGGGCATTGTGGGCCAACCTACAGCAGGTGGACTGTGGCAGTTCAAGAAGGCAGCTCACCCCACCTTCTCAAGGAGGCAACTAGGGAACTGAAGCAGCTTCTGACATTTTCCTCTATTAAAAAAGGTGCTATATGAATGTAGGTGGTTGTTGCGGCTGCACTGGGCCACTTGTAAACAGTTAAGGCTTCAGTCAGTCAGAGTATTATCCAGCTGTAAAAATAGAAAGTGCTGATGCAGTACAAGAGCTCAATCAGCCTCACAGAGAGTGTTTTAGTGGTTCAGGGTGGGAGCCTCTCTCTAATTGAGTGTTCTGCGTCCTTCTTGCTGCCATGTGGTGATACTGAGACCTAAACTATAACAGCACGTTGGGGACTGTCAGATACCAGCGACCAGGAGCAATGACATACTCCTTCTCAAACCCAAGCACATGTAATTAGGTCAGATTTGATAAACACTCAAGGGAAATTATTTGACCAAACACCACAGGGTTGTAGACGTTCACATCATCAAGATGGCAGCACAGCAGGGCTCCTGTGCCAGATGGCAGCCATGAGGAATCCCAGCGGTGAGGGGACACCTCTTTACCTATCCAGGCCGGGCAAGGGACCTGGCACTGGAATTGGCAGCTGCTACATCAGCTGAGGTGTGCCCAGCGGGGTAAGATGGCACCTGAGGATTGGGGACTTTGTTGTCAGTTGGGTCTGGCGGCAGCGGATGAAGGGTCTCACGGCAATACCGCGGAGATGGGCCCAGCGGCAAGAGACACGGTTCTGACACTGGCACAAGCGGCGAGGCAGAGATGGAGGAGAATCAGCCCAATGGCACCCAAAGTGTGGGCACCTCGACGTTGGTTGGTGTAGACGGCAGCACAGACATCAGTAATGATGATGAGCTGACTGATGGACTCTCTCTTACAGTTTTTGTTAATCCTTAGAACTATTCAAAATGGCGCTGGGCAGACTAGGCCGACACTCCCAGTGCAGTTCTGAGGGGCAGAGTCCAAGGCGCCATCTTTATGCTAAAACATTAAATGTGAGGCCCAGTCAGGAGTCACATAGGGCCTCTTCTGTGTTGTGTGCCTTCAGCCCATCAAGTCTGCACCCACCTATCTACATTAGTCCCCCCTTCCTGCACTAGGCCCTTAGCCTTGAACGTTAAGGCATTTTGAGATTTTTATTTTAATTCATCCACGGGATAAAGGCCTCACTGGCTGGGCCAGTCTTTGTTGCCAATCCTTAACTGAGAGTTGAGTATCAACCACATTGCTGTGGGTCTGGAGTCACATGGAGGCCAGACCAGGTAAGGATGGCAGTTTCCTTCCCTGAAGGACATTAGCGACATTAGGGCTTTTGCAGCAATTGGCAACAGATTCATAGAACATAGAACAGTACAGCACAGTACAAGCCCTTCGGCCCTCAATGTTGTGCCGGCCTTATATCCTACTCTAAGGTCAGACTGACCTACATACCCTTCATTGTCCTATCTTCCACGTGCTTATCCAAGAGTCACTTAAATGTCCCTAATGTATCTGACTCTACTCCCACTGCTGGCAGTGCATTCCACACACTCACCACTCTCTGTGTAAAGAACCTTCCTCAGACTACCTTAAAATTATGCCCCCTCATGAGAGACATTTCCACCCTGGGAAAAAGTCTCTGTTTAGAACATAGATGGTCATCATTAGAGTCTTAATTTCAGATTTTGATTAAATTCCAATTCCGCCATTTGCTGCAGTGGGATTCAGCCCTGGATCCTCACACCGTTCTCTAGATTAATACCCTACCGATAATACCACTAGGCCATGGCCTCACGTAGTGCCCATCCAAATACATTTTAAAGGTTGTGAGGTTTCCTGCCTCAACTTCTCTCCCAGGCCATGCATTCCCAATTCCCACGACACCCTCTGGGTGAAAACAGTTTTCCTCATAATCCACTCTAAACCCCTTGCCTTTCACTTTAAAAAAGTTATGCCTTATTCAGCTTCTCTTCATCACTGAAATGCTCCTATCCCAGGCAATACCCTGGTGAACCTCCTCTGCACTCCCTGCAGTACAGTCACATCCTTCAGAGAGCGTAGGGACCAGAGCAGCACACCCTGCTCCAGCTGTGGCCTAACCAATGGGAGCACAGAGAGGATCCCACAGCACAGTGCTGAAAAAAAACAAGAGCAATCTCCTGGCAAATACAAAAAGCATCTGGTCATGATCAGGGTACCTTTACACTTGAAACTTGCTGGGCCAAATTTGGCCACAAGTCACACAACACCAGGTTATAGTCCAATAGGTTTATTTGAAATCACAAGCTTTCAGAGCACTGCCCATTCCGAAGGAGCACAGAGACATACAGCACAGAAACAGACCCTGCCAACCAGATATCCCAACCTAATCTAGTCCCATTTACCAGCACTTGGCCCATATCCCTCTAAACCCTATTCATATACCCATCCAGATGCCTTTTAAATGTTGCAATTGTACCAGCCTCCATCACTTCTTCTGGCAGCTCATTCCATACACGTACCACCCTCTGCATGAAAAAGTTGCCCCATAGATCCCTTTTAAATCTTTCCCCTCTCACCCTAAATCTATGCCCTCTAGCTCTGGACTTCCCCCATCCTGGGGAAAGGTCCTTGTCTATTTACCTTATCCATGCCCCTCATGATTTTATAAGCTTCGATAAGATCACCTCTCAGTGCCTGATGCTCCAGGAAAAACAGCCCTAGCCTGTTCAGCCTCTCACTATAGCAGTCCGAAAGCTTGTGATTTCATATAAACCTGATGCACTATAGCCTGCTGTTGTCTGACTTCTGGCATTGTCCAACACCAGCATCTCCACATTATGCAGAATTTGGCAGGTTTTACACATTGCAAGAGTAATTACACTTACAACAACAAAAACAACAACTGACTGGTCCTTGGGGCCATCTGGAAGTGAAAGGCGCTACATTAATGCAACTCCGTTCAGTGTAATAAAAAGGTTAAATACAAGCACCTGGAATCACATGGTGCCCCTTGCTGGCTCTTTGCAACATCTATTATAAAATTCCCTCTGTCATTGCTGGAATTTTAAAAGAAAAGATTAACTAAGCGCCCCTTTACTTTTGTAGAAATAGCTCCTAGATTTACACAACCTGCTGTCTTTCAGACAGACAATCTAGTCCAAGCCACGGACTTCGATCAATTCCTACATCCCACACAGGTTCAAAGATCTGAAACGGAACTGAAAGTAACATTGAATTTTTGAATCTGGTTTGACTTGCCCAGAGTAGGGCTGAACTCGGCGTTTTAACTAGCTTTCTCCCTGCACACAGATGCTGTCAACCCTTACTGAGAGTTTGCAGGGATTTAATGTTCTCATTCGCGGCGAGATGAGCTGTTTAAACGCTGTTTACGGGAAACAAAAACATTGGTGCATTTACCTGGTCCAGGGGCTCAGCTGCTCCTCAATGTTTCACTTCAGCTTCTGTGATACAATGTATCCCTCCTGGATACTGCAGGGAGGGACTGACTCAGTCCTAATGCTGCTGAAACCACTCTTCCTGCTTCAGAGCTTTTCTCTTTCTCTTTCTCTCTCTCTCTCTCCTGCAGTTTACTTGCTGCTTCCGCCTTTTGAAGGGATTTAAAACACAGACTGTTTCCTGGTCTAGGGTAAACATGGTGTCCATCATCTCCCTCTGGAGGTCGGAGGTTCAAACACCTGCTGGGAGCACTAACCTACCCTAAACCAGCCCAGATCCATCAGACACCAGGCCAGAACCATCATAAACCAGGCCAGAACCATCATAAACCATTCTAAACCAGCCCAGATCCATCATAAACCAGGCCAGAACCATCATAAACCCGGCCAGAACCATCGTAAACCATTCTAAACCAGCCCAGATCCATCATTAACCAGGCCAGAACCATCATAAACCATCCTAAACCAGCCCAGATCCATCAGAAACCAAGACAGACCCATCAGAAACCAACCTAAACCAGGCCAGAACCATCATAAACCAGGCCAGAACCATCATAAACCATTCTAAACCACCCAGATCCATCATATACCAGGCCAGAACCATCATAAACCCGGCCAGAACCATCATAAACCATTCTAAACCAGCCCAGATCCATCATAAACCAGGCCAGAACCATCATAAACCATCCTAAACCAGCCCAGATCCATCAGAAACCAAGACAGATCCATCAGAAACCAACCTAACCAGGCCAGAACCATCATAAACCAGGCCAGAACCATCATAAACCATTCTAAACCACCCAGATCCATCAGAAATCAGGCCTGAACCATCGTAAACCATCCTAAACCAGCCCAGATCCATCAGAAATCAGGCCAGAACCATCCATTCTAAACCAGCCTAGATCCATCAGAAACCAGGCCAGAACCATCGTAAACCATCCTAAACCAGGCCAGAACCATCATAAACCAACCTAAACCAGCCCAGTTCCAACAGAAAGCATCCTAAACCAGCCCAGAACCATTATAAACCAACCTAAACCAGCCCAGATCCACCATAAGCCAGGCCAGAATCATCATAAACCAACTTAAACCTTACCACCCGTCGCCTGGAAGAAGAATGCCTCATCTTCCACCTTGGGACCCTCCAACCACATGGGATCAATGTGGATGTCACCAATTTCCCCTCCCCCCATCTTATCCCAGATCCAACCTTCCAACTTGGCAGTGCCCTGTTGAATTGTCCCACCTGTCCATCTTCCTTCTTACCTATCTGCTCCACCCTCCTCTCCAACCTATCACCTACCTCATCTTCATCTACCTATCGCACGCTCAACTACCTTCCCCCCCCGCCCCAAACCCCTCCCATTTATCTCTCAGCCCCCTTAGGCCACAAGCCTCATCCCTGATGAAGGGCGTTTGCTTCCTGCTCCTCGGAAGCTTCCCCTGGCCTGCTGTGCTTTTCCAGCATCACACTCTTCAACATGGACCAATGTACAGTGAAAAGCTTTGTTTACGAGCAGCACAGGCAGATCATAGTCAGCAAGAATGGACAGATCATAAGGTGAAAACTAGACAGAGTCACAGAGGATACACTGCACAGCGTGTGCGCTCAGCAAGATCAACATTAACAAGATCAGCATCATTTGAGGTTAGAGAGTCCATTCATCAGTCTAATAATGACCAGGAAGAAGCTGTTCCTGAACCTGCTGGTGTGTCTGATGGAAAAGACTGTAGGAGATTATTACTGGGGTGGGAGGGGTCTTTGATGATGTTGGCAGCCTCTCCGTGGCAGTGAGCTGTGTGAATGGAGTCCATGGATAGGAGGTTGGCTTCAGTGATGGTCTGGGCTGTAGTTTCCTGTGGTCCTGGGCAGAGCAGTTGCCATACCAGGCAATCATGAAGGTGACGGGGTTAGATGAAAGGGAGATGGGAAGCAGCCCACTGGATCATCAACATCGACCTGGACCATTGGGCTGAATAGGATTAGATTAGATTACATTACAGTGTGGAAACAGGCCCTTCGGCCCAACAAGTCCACACCGACCCGCCGAAGCGCAACCCACCCATACCCCTATATTTACCCATTCCCTAACACTACGGGGAATTTAACATGGTCAATTCACCTGACCTGCACATCTTTGGATTGTGGGAGGAAACCGCAGCACCCGGAGGAAACCCACGCAGACACGGGGAGAATGTGCAAACTCCACACAGTCAGTCGCCTGAGGCGGGAATTGAACCCGGGTCTCAGGCGCTGTGAGGCAGCTGTGCTAACCACTGTGCCACTGTGCCGCCCACACGGCCTGTTAATTTGCTGTAAATTCTCTGCAATTCTGTGTAAAATTCCTAAAAACAAATACACAAGACAGATGCTCCTCTGAATAAGGAGGCCTTGTATTTATATCATGCCTTCAGCATACGGGTTATGACCAGGAGACCATTCAGCCCCTCCAGCCTACTCTGCCATTCAATAGGATCTGACCTGATCACTTCACATCCTGTCTGTAACCTTTCAACTCCTTGTTTACCAAGAACCTCCCTGTGTCTGATTTTAAAATATTCACAACTTGACTTCTGCTGCTTTTTCAAGACTCACCAACCCTCCAAGAGAAAAAAAAAATCACCTCATCCCTGTCTGAGGTGGATGACCCCTGGCTTTTAAACCATGACCCCTAGTTCTAGATTCTGTCACATGTTCTCCGATGCAGTAAAATATCCCAAAGAGGTTGACGGGGGAGATAGCAGACTGTAAACATATTGTGATACTCTGTCCAAACAGATCATTACCTATCCCTCTCATCTGTGTCAGTGGGCAGGTAATTCCCAAGCTCCAGCAGCCTCTGTGAGGACAGCAATAAATGAAAGGACGGTGGAACAACAATTTTGATTTTTATTGTGTAGGAGGAGAACCCTTCCTCCTGACACTATTTGTTTTGTCTTCAGAAGAATAAAAAAATTCTGCTTCAGTCACTGACCCATGGCCAGGGTGAGCTACAAATAGAGGTTCGGTGAGAAACACTGGGAACTAGTCCCACAGCAGACCTCAGGGAGAAGGGAGCTTGGACTCAGGGAGAGGAGAAATGAGACTCTATCATGGGAAAACCTCCATGCTGAGGATGAAATAGACACTGGGATTGCTGGGCAGGCCTGTCAGCCTCTGTAGAGTGGACATTTCAGATCTGGTGAGATGATTTTCCATAAGACGGGAGGATATAGGAGCAGAATTGGGCCATTTGACCCACTGAGTCTGCTGCGCCATTCGATGTTTCTCAACCCCCATTCTCCTGCCTTCTCCCTGTAATCCTTGATCAAGAACCTAACTCTGTCTTAAATACACTCAATGACTTGGCACCCCCAGCTCTCTGTGGCGATGAGTTCCACAGATTCCCCATCCTCTGGCTGAAGAAATTCCTCCTCATCTAAAGGGTCGTCCGTTCACTCTGAGGCCGTGTCCTCAGGTCCCAGTCTCTCCTACTAGTGGAAACATCTTCTCCACGTCCACTCTATCCAGGCCTCTCTGTATTCTGTACATTTCAATCTGAAAATCCCCCTCATCCTTCTAAACTCCAATGCTCAAATGCTCCTCATACGACAAGCCCTTCATCCCCATCATCATTCATGTAAACATCCTCTGGATCTCCTTCAACACCAGCACATCCTTCCTTAGATATGGGGCCCAAAATGCTGAAAGTATTACTAAATGCAGCCTGACCAGAGCCTTATACATCCTCAGCAGTACATCCCTGCTCTTGTATTCTAGCCCTCTTGAAATGAATGCTAACATTGCATTTGCTTTCTTAATTTCTACATGTTAACCTGGAGAGAATCCTGAACTAGGACTCCCAAGTCCCTTTGTGCTTCAGATTCCAAAGACTGTCCCCGTTTGGAAAATAATCTACACCTTTATTCTTCCTACCAAAGTGCATAATCTCTCACTTTCCCCAATTGTATTCCATCTGCCACTACTTTGCCCACTCTGCCAATCTGTCTGAGTCCTTCTGCAGCCTCCCCGCCTCCTCAATACTACCTGTCCCTCCACCTATCTGCAAACGTAGCCAGAATGCCCTCAGTTCCTTCACCCGGATCATTAACGTATAAAGTGAAAAGTTGTGGTCCCAACACTGACCTTTGTGGAACACCACTAGTCACTGGCTTCCATCCAGAAAAAGACCCCTGGGTCTTACTCTCTGCCTTCTGCCAGTCAGCCAATCCTCAATCCATGCCAGTACCATGTCCCAAACACCATGGGCTCATATCTTATTTAACAGCCTCCCGAGCAGCATCTTGTCAAACGTTTTCTGGAAACCCAATGAGATCATGTCCACAGGCTCTCCTTTGTCTAACTCGTTACCTTCTCAAAGAATTCCAACAGATTTGGCGGGTGTGACCTCACCTTGACGATACTGTGCTGACTCTGCCCTATTTTACTGGGCACCTCCACATACTCTACAATCTCAGCCTTAATGATGGACTCTAAAATCTTACCAATGACCAAGGTCAGGCCAACCGGCCTACAGTTTCCTGTCTTCTGTCTCCCGTTAGCAATGTTCCAGTCATCGGGACCCTTCCTGATATTAGTGATTCTTGAAAGATCACCACCAATGCCTTTTCAGAAGGAGGAGGGCAAGTCGACTCTGATTGGATGAGGTGTTGCCTTATAGAAAGTAGTGGATAACTGCAGTGGCCCCAGGACAGCCAGATAATTCAAAATGTACGGAACGTCTTCCTTTATTTATGGATATTGGGTCCCTGTGTGTGAATTTACAGGGCTTGTAACAATGAGCCACACCACAAACTCGGCTGGTTATACAATGTTTACTTCTAATGACCAACCACAAGAGTCGAGAGCACAGGGTTTGGATCATTTATTCAAATGTACACAGGGACAGAGACAACTCCAGACAGTTAGAGTGAAAACAGAGGAGTAGAGAAATATGCAGTTTCTTTGCATCATTTTTAGGCACAGAAGCATCTCATTATTCAAATTCCAATCTCATTTCCTACAAATATAAGAAACAAATTTCTGAGCATTGGGTTAAATTTGTTAATGACTTCTCAAGGTTTAATTAATCTTATTTTAGCTTGGTACTATTTTGCCCCATTCTTTATCGGAGTCTGACAATTCCCTATCTCTACATCTATTCTGACTCCGAAGTCTCTGGGACTTTGTTTTGTTAATACTGACTCTGTTTTGTAAGACATTCATCTACAGATTCCTGCTGAAACCCACCTTTAGGGTTCACCTGGGAATTACTCAGTGCTCCAGGAGAATAACTATTTCACCCCTGTCCCCCTGACTACCTCAGACAGTCATCAGTGACATTATTGACACAGTTCGGATTGTTCAGTAAATGCTACTCAACCACATTTGGTTTTGGGATTTGCAAGTGTGGGCTGATTGAGTACAGTCTATACTCTGCCAGTTAGGAACTTGATTCAATCAGCCAATTGTTGGGATGTACATTGGGAGTTCGGGAATCCTCGCTCTCCCCATTGCAATTGATAATGCCGCTTGAGATTTGGATTTCTTGTGTTTGTCCTGATGATCACCTTCAGCATTAACTCGATTTTCAGTTCCATCCTTCCAATTGTCTCCTGTCTTTTCTAATTGGCTGTTGACACCGACAGAGAGCAGCGATGCGATTGGCTCATTTGGGACACTAAGCACTGGGGCTGCTCTTCTTGATGAGGTCATCCAGGAGGTCACGCAGCTTCTGTGAAATAGCAACCTGGAAACAAAGGATGGACTTGCGTTGCCGTAGCTCATTTCACATCCCAAGCTCATCCCAAAACCCTTTGCAGCCAATGATCTGAGGCTCAGTAACCAATTTACACAAAGCATGCTCCCACAGAGAGCCACGTGGTGATGTAATGATGATTGAGGGATAAACATTGAGGACACCTCTGTTTCGGGTTTGTGTTGATGTCAGTGTCACTGACCAGCTGATAAGACCCAGGGACCTCGCACTTATGTCCTTTGATAATTCTCCCTCACAAATGGCCCAGGGGTTGTTATCCTGGATTATACCCCCATGTCCCTGGAGGGGGAATCGAATCCATGGCTTATGGACTCCAGGGTGAGATGCTAACCCAGATCACAAACTCATTTCCCCACTGCAGTGAGAGGATCGAAGATTAACCCCCCTACCCATCAGCTGCAGAGGCCTTTTCCAGCCAAATTCCCTCTGACCAATGAACCAAACTGGGGTTTAAACCAGGAAGAGAACCTGCTAACGGCCCTGTTCATCGCGAGGATCCTTCGATAAACAAACATCTAACATAGAACTTACAGCAGCAGGTTTCAGCTCTGACTTCATACCTGGTAGGGAGCAGGATCGTGAAGATGCTTGTATTTTGGAGCGAGGTTGTTTAAGGAGCTCTGTGCGTGCCTCCTGATCTCTGATGTTGTACAGAGGCTTTCACAAATCTAAGTTAAAACCCAGAAACAGATGGTTAGGGAGAGCCTGGATAAGCGTGTATTCTACTGCATTCCGTTTCTAGTCTTGTTACTGCTAAACTAATCCAAAATCCATTCCTGTGAAGGATGGCAAGGCACCAAGACATAGTCTACAGCACAGAAAAAGGACCTTCGGCCCATCACTACTCCTAGTCAATCCACTAGGGGCAGAATTCAAGGAATACAGAAAGCCCTCACCCTGTGGAGCACTTTAGGGAGCTCTTGCTCACATTGACCCTGTGCAGTATTATACACGCTTTGTATAGGGAGGCTTGTGTTTGTAGCACCACCCCTTCCCAGCTGATTCCGAGTCATCGTGTCAGGGTGGTAGAGAGATCCTCATGCTCAGAGGGCCCCTTGTATAATGGCATCAGCAGTTCCTCACCACTGAAGGAGGGGAGGAGAGGTGCCAGGCAAATGGTGGTCCCACAGCTCCCCCCTGTCAGAATGGGTGAAGGAAGACCATGCGTCTAACAGCGTGATGGTCTAGGGGAGCGAGATGGGTCACGTTGGATGGACCCATCAACACAATCTGGGTCACCAACCGTCTGGATTGAGGGCCTCAATGTCCCCACGATCGATATGGCATAAGTGCTGGCTACCACCAGAGTCCATTTACCAGGCCCACCAGCTGGGAAGATCGGGCAGTGGGGGAGGGGGGACCATGAACTGGTGACTCCCGGGTCAAGGGTCAGGACACCGGGAGAGAACCATGAAGGTGACTGGACCTGTAGCTGGTGTCTTTGGGCAGTACCTCTCATTGAGGATACCCTCTGGCTACTCGCAATGGGGAAAAGGGCATGAAAATGTTCTACAGAAATACACCACCCTCCTGGGCAGAGATTCCAACTCTGTGGGATCGCCATCTTCACGGTCAAAGAAAGAAATCTTTACATTTTGCAACTTGGAATGTTAAAACAACCCCAAATTATATCCACACTGTGCCACATGGATTAATAAGGCACCATTAGCCTCAATGATGGGAAGGAATGTTTGACTCCCCAACTGCACCATCGTCATCAACTCTTCTGCCCTGATCCTCAACTCCAACGAGATCTAGGAAAGGTTCTAACCTGACCTTTGAACTCCTCACTGCTTTCCCAAAAGATCATCTATCAGGGGCAGGTTCCATGGTGGGTAGGACGTGGGAGTGGTGGCTTCCATGGTGGGTGGGACGTGATTCCAATATCTGAAGAGGAACCATCAGGGAAAGATTGACACCGATGGACAATGTGCCTGGCACTGCCACAGTCTAATAGCATCCTCTTCCACCAGACAGACAAATACCAAACCACACAGTACAATCCCATCTCCCTCCTGGATTATGTTGTTGTTCATGTCAACGATCTAAGTGTGGTCTGTATCATTCCGACCATGTGGGGATGATGGCTTTCGGACAGACCAACTTGACCAATCAGTGATGGACAGGTTCTGTACACATCACTAGAGAGTGGATATGGGGCGGCATGGTGGCTTAATGGTTAGGACTGCTGCTTCACAGTCCTAGGCACCCAGGTTCGATTCCAGCCTCAGACGACTCTCTGTGTGGAGTTTGCACGTTTTCCCTGTGTCTGTGTAGGTTTCCTCCGGGTGCTCTGGTTTTCTCCCACAATCCAAAGTTGTACAGGTTAGGGTGGATTGGCCATGCTAAATTAGCCATAGCGTCCAGGAATGTGCAGGGTACGTAGGTCAGTCCTGGGAAATGGGTGTTTACAGGAATGGGGGTGGGTCTGAGAGGGATGTTCTTTGGAGGGTCACGTGTGGACTTGATGAGCCGAATGGTCTGCTTCCACACTGTAGAGATTCTATTCTGATCTAAATCGCCCATAGTGCCTGGGGATATGCAGGCTGGATGGATGAATTCGCTGTGGGGTTACAGGGACAAGAGTAGGGGTGGGTCTGGGTGAGATGTTCTTCAGCGGGTCAGTGTACTCTCAATAGGCCAAATGGCCTCTACCTGCACTGTAGCGATTCTATGATGCAATGGATAATCTGATTGACATTTGGCTCATTCTGAGGAAGTCTCCGATGTGCGTCACCAGCTGTGTAATGCTGCTAATACCTCCTCAAATACTTCACCCATGAAACTGCTCTGATTAACCAGTTCTGTTTGATGCTGGATGAATTTAAATTGTTCTCAGTTTAGTATGTGTGCTACCTGAGTGAGCACAGAAATCACAGAATGTTGAATTTTTTTAGCATGGAGTGAAGATGCCTTAATGTTTATCTCAGTCGATACAAGGCCAGGGAAGAAACTAGATGGTGGGGGAGGTGGGGGGGGGATTCTTCTTTTCACCAAACAGTGACCTTCTGGAGGTTTATAAAATCGTGAAAGGCATGGATAGGATAAATAGATAAGGTCTTTTTCCTGGTGTGGGGAGTGTCCAGAACTAGAGGGCATATGTTTAAGGTTAGAGGGGTAAAATTTAAAAGGGACCTGAGGGGCAACTTTTTCATGCAGAGGGTGGAGGCTGGTGTGTGTTAGAATGAGCTGTCAGAGGAAGTGGTGGAGGCTGGTACAATTACAACACTTAAAAGGCACCTGGATGGGGTATATGAATAGGAAGGGATGAGAGGGATATGGGCCGGGTGTTGGCAGGTGGGACTAGATTGGGTTGGGATATCTGGTCGGCATGGACGGGTTGGACCGAAGGGTCTGTTTCCGTGCTGTACGTAACTATGCTGTGATTAGAGTCATAGAGATATACAGCATGTAAACAGACCCTTCAGAAACAGGGGAGCCAGACCATTCAGGGACAAGGTCAGGAAGCCCCTCTTCACACAAAGGATTGTGGAAATCAGGAACTCCTTGCCCACAAAAGACTGTGGATACTCAGGCTGAACTGAGAGAGAGATTTTCCAAAGTTTAAGCTGTCAAAGAGTATGAAACTATGTCTGGTAAAGGTGAAGCTTCCTGCAACACAATGATTGGCCCTGTCTGCACCTATCCTCGTTTGTGATCTGATTAAGTAATGGCCAGGCAATGACCGTCAGCAATGAGAGACAATCTAACCACCACCTTGACAGTCAATGGTATTACCATCACTGAATCCCACACCATTATAAACATCCTGGGGGTTACCATTGGGAGAGAGAGAGAGAGGGGAACTCAACTGGACTCACCACATAAACACAGTGGCTACAAGAGCAGTTCAGAGGTTGGGAATCCTGCAGTGAGTAACTCACCTCCTGACTCCCCAAAGCCTGTCCACCATCTACAAGGCACAAGTCAGGAATGTGATGGAATACTCCCCACTTGCCTGGATGGGTCCAGCTCCAACAACACTCAAGAAGCTTGAAGCCATCCAGGACTGAGCAGCCCACTTGACTGGCACACATCCACAAGCATCCATTTCCTCCACCACCGACACTCAGTAACAGCAGTGTGTACTATCTACAAGATGCACTGGAGAAATTCACCAAAGATCCTCAGACAGCACCTTCCAAACCTGTGACCACTTCCATCTGAAAGGACAAGGGCATCTGATACATGGGAACACCACCCCTTGCATGTTCCCCTCCAAGCCACTCACCATCCTGACTTGGAAATATATCGCCGTTTCTTAACTGTCTCTGGGTCAAAGTCCTGGAATTCCCTCCCTAAGAGCATTCTGGACTGCAGCGGTTCAAGAAGGCAGCTCATCCCCACCTTCTCAAGAGACAACTAGGGACGGGCAATAAATGCTGGGCCCAGCCAGTGACCCCTAGATCCTGTGAGTGAATTTTTAAAATGGCTGCATAACCCTGAATGGGCTGAATGGTCCCTTCCTGTCGGAATGGCCATATTGTGCCAGAAGTTGGAATGTGAAGCATGGGCAGGGCGAACAGAAATCAGATGGTCTCCTTAGTCAATAACAAGGGGCTATTGTTTTAAAGTGTGAGACAGGAGGGATTTGAGGAAAACCTTTCTCACCCCAGACCGTGTTAGCAGGGGGGTCTGAATGCCCTGCCTGGGAGGGGAGTTGAGGCGGGAAACCTCACAACCTTTAAAATAAACTTGGATGAGCTCTCGAAATGTCCTAACATTCAAGGCTAAGGGCCTAGTACAGGAAAAGGACTAGTGGAGCATATTCCTGGTGGTATGGACTGATGGGCCGAAGGGCCTTTTCACTACCGTCTAATTTATATGAATCTCAGGGATTTGAGGAATAAACGTGTAATACAATGCTGTGAGTCACTCCTTGAAGAAAATCTACAAGGCCTTTGGAAGGAACAGCTGCTGGACGGGGAAGACTGAGTGAGACGATTCTGTGAGGGAGCTCCAGGAGGGGCCTGGTGATGGCGCACTGGCAGCTGAAGGGTGGGCCGAAGCGCCGGTCACTCACCTGGCCGTGTTGGTAGTAAACCCGGTGGAGAGTCTCCACTTGCGCAGCCGTCACCCAGAAACCAGCGCATCGCCCGGTCAGAGCGTAACACTTGATCTCCTCATCGGCCCTCAGCTCTGGCTCCTCCGCTAGAGTCAGGAGATCGAGGAAGGGGCTTCCTGAGGTGGGGTGGGGTGGAGGATGGGAGGGAGAGGGATCAAGGTTGAGGGTGAGCACGGGTGGGGTTAGGGGTAACAGGGATAATGGAGGGGTGGGGCAAGAGTGGTGGGGGAGGAGGGATATGGGTGAGGGGGCAGAGAAAGATGAGATTGATCCATTGTGTTAGATGGATTGCTTGCTATTCTCACTGTAAGACATTGCCCTGGTATCAGCCTGATTGGGATTAACATCCAGAAATAGAGAGAGCCAGGACTGCACAGCTAACGTGATGTTCGAGATTGACTAACCCTCTCCCCCAAAAGGTATGTTTATCCTTCCATGCCTGTCCATACCAGCTTTCTCCATCTGTCCCTCCCGACAAACAAAAATGGCCACTCTGCCCTTTGACCTGCTATACCATTTGATAAGGTCAGGGCTGATCTGAATCTAACCATGACTCCACAACCTTTCACCCCTTCGGGAATCATGTATCTATCTCCCTCTGCCCTAAAGCTATTAAGAGGTTCTACATGAGGATGAGAGTAGGAAGGACAGGGACAGGATTTCAGGGTCACAGGAATGTGCTGTCAGACAGCAAACTGGCCAGAAGTATCCGAAATAAGGTAGGTGAGCTTGCAGCATGGGACTTCGATGTGGTGGCCATTTTGGAGACATGGATAGAGCAGGGTGAGGAATGGATGTTGCAGGTTCCAGGGTTTAGATCTTTCATTAAGAACAGGCAAGGTGGTAAAAGAAGGGGAAGCGTGGCCTTGTTAGTCAAGGATAGTATAACAGTGGCTGAGAGAACTTTTGATGAGGACTTGTCTACTGAGGTAGTGTGGGCTGAGGTTCGAAACAGGAGAGGAGAAGTCACACTGCTTAGAGGTTTTTTTATATAGGCCTCCGCAGAGTTCCAGGGAGGTGGAATAGAGGATTAGCAAAATTATTCTGTGTAGGAGTGAAAGGAACAGGGTGGTCATTATGGGGGCTTTAACTTCCCCAACATTGACTGGAAATGCTATAACTCCAGTACGTTGGATGGATCAGTTTTTGTCCAATGTGTACAGAAGGTTTCCTGACACACTATGTCGAAGGGCCGACAACAGGGGAGGCAACACTGGATCTGGTGCTTGGTAATGAACCAGGCCAGGTGTTTGATTTAGTTGTAGGTGAGCACTTTGGAGAGAGTGACCATTATTCAGTTACATTTAGTTTAGCGATGGAAAGGGATAGGTACATGCCACAGGTCAAAAGTTATCGATAGGGCAAGGGCAATTATAATGTGATTAGGCAAGAAATAGGATGCATAGAATGGGGTAGCAAAACGCAGGGGATGCAGACAATCGAAATGTGGAGCTGGTTTAAGGAACAGATATTGCGTGTCCTTGATATGTGTGTCCCTGTCAGGCAGGGAGAAAGAGATAAGGTAAGGGAACTGTGGTTTCTACAGAAAAAGCATCTCTTGTTTCAAAGAAGAAGGAGGCTTATGTGTTGATGAGGCAAGATGGTTCAGATGAGGCGATGGAGAGTTACAGATCAGCTAGGATGGATTTAAAGAGAGAATTAAGAAGAGCAAAGAGAGGACACGAGCAGTCTTTAGTAAATAGAATAAAGGAGAACCCTAAAGCTTTCTATAGGTATGTGATGAAAAAAAGGATGGTTAGGGTAGGAATAGGGCCAGTCAAAGACAGAAGTGGGAAGTTGAGTGTGGACCCTGTGGAGATCGGAGAGGTGCTAAATGAACATTTCTCATCGGTTTTCACTCAGGAAAAGGAGAATATAGTAGAGAAGAATGAGGTACGAGATATTAGACTAGAAAGGATTGAGGTTAGTTACAAAGAGGTGTTATCAATTCTAGAAGGAGTGAGAGTAGACAAGTCCACTGGGCCGGATGGGATTTATCCGAGGATTCTCTGGGAAGCTAGGGAGGAGATAGCAGAGCCTTTGACTTTGATATTTGAATCATCATCGTCTATGGGTTTAGTACCAGAGGACTGGAGGATTGCAAATGTTCAAGAAAGGCAGTAGAGATGACCCAAGTAATTACAGATCAGTGAGCCTTACTTCTGTTGTAGGGAAGTTTTGGAAAGAATTATAAGAGATAAGATTTATAATTTATAATTTATAATCATCTAGCAAGCAACAATTTGATTTCAGATAGTCGACATGGTTTCGTCAAGGGCAGGTCATGTCTCACAAACCTCACTGAGTTTTTTTGAGAAGGTGACCAAGCATGTAGATGAGGGTAGGGCAGTTGACATGGTATACATGGACTTCAGTAAAGCCTTTGATAAGGTTCCACATGGTAGGCTGTTGGAGAAAATACAGAGGCATGGAATTGAGGGTGATTTTGCAGTTTGGATTAGAAACTGGCTTTCTGAAAGAAGGCAGCGAGTGGTAGTTGATGGAAAGTATACAGCCTGGAGTCCGGTTATTAGTGGTGTGCCACAAGGATCTGTTTTCGGACCACTGCTGTTAATCATTTTTATAAATGACATAGACGCAGGCATAGGTGGATGGATTAGTAAATTTGCAGATGACACGAAAGTTGGTGGAGTAGTGGACAGTTTGGAACAATGCTACAGGTTGCAGGGGGACTTGGATAAATTGCAGAATTGGGCCGAGAGGTGGCAAATGGAGTTCAATGCAGCTAAATGTGAGGTGATGCACTTTGGGAAGGATAACAGGAAGGCAGAGTACTGGGTCAATGGAAAGATTCTTGGTAGTGTGGATGTGCAGAGGGATCTTGGACTCCATGTACATAGATCCCTGAAAGTTGCCACCCGGGTTGATAGTGCTGTTAAGAAGGCATACGGTGTGTTCGGTTTCATTTGTAGAGGGATAGAGTTCCGGAGCCGCAATATCATGCTGCAACTATACAAAACGCTGGTGCGGCCACACTTGGAACGTTGTGTACAGTTCTGGTCCCCATATTTCAGGAAGGATGTGGAAGCATTGGAAAAGGTGCAGAGGTGATTTACCAGGATGTTGCCTGATCCGGAGGGAAGGTCTTATGGGGAAAGGCTGAGAGACTTGGGTCTTTCTCATTGGCAGGAAGAAGGCTAAGAGGGGATTTGATAGAGACATACAAGATGATCAGAGGATTAGACAGGGTAGACAGTGAGAGTTTTTTTCCTAGGATGATGACATCAGCTTGTACGAGGGGGCACAGCTACAAATTGAGGGGTGATAGATTTAAGACAGATGTCAGAGGCAGGCTCTTTACTCAGAGAGTGGTAAGGGCATGGAATGCACTACCTACTAAGGTAGTCAACTCAGCCACATTAGGGAGATTTAAACAATCCTTAGATAGGGACATGGATGATTTTGCGATAGTGTAGGGGGATGAGCTGAGAATAGTTCTCAGGTCGGCACAACATCGAGGGCTGAAGGGCCTGTTCTGTGCTGTATTGTTCTATGTTCTAACCCTCTGAGAAAACAAACTGTTCCTCATCGCTGTTAGAAATGGGCACCCCCTTATTTTTAAACCCCCAATGACCTTGAGTTCCAGATCCTCCCTTCAACCCGGTCAAGTCCCCTCAGGACCTCTCCATTTCAGTGGCCCCTCACTCTCCTAAAATCCCAATAATACATGCCCAGTCTTTCCTCAGAAGGCAATCCGCTGTCTATAAGGACCAGGATGAGGCAGTCTAGAGCAGCACTGTGCCACAACAAGCTGCCAAGGGTGCCGGGGTGGGGGGGAGAGGGGGGGTGGTTCGGGTAAGCTGTTTAATCGGTTGACCTCCGGCAGGAAGAGTGGGCAGTGACCAGGCATCCTCACCGTGACTGGGCCGCACTGTAGCCTCCACAAAGTGGCCACCCTGTTGTGAGAGGCAGCTGGGCAGACGGGTGGACGGCCAGTGGGAAAGGAAGGGAGGAGGCTGCGGTGTGGCGGTAGGGGTGACCCTCACCCATGCCTCGGCGCAACCATTCCTGCCGCGGCATCATAAATGCAGGCGGAACGTCGCGTTGCCGAGCAACTGGTTCAGTGGAGAAAGAGGGGGGTTGCCGTCTCATGGAGGAGGGCCCTGATACCAAGAAGGTTTAGGAGTCTCCGGCCTTGAGAGCCTGAGCGTATAAAGCTGCTCAGTCCGAGTGCGGAACCCCTTCACAATGGCTCATGTGTGCTCCAGAGAATAGAATCCTGCACAGAACGATCCCAGTGCCTGAGAGAGCTAACCCTGAGCAATCTTGTACAGTTTGGAATTCTAACGAGCTGTTCAGGGAGCTAAAGCAGGTTAAAACAAAAACATTGAGCGATGTCTTTAATCTGCCTTTCCCCTCTCCCCCCATCCCAGCTTCTGTTACACAGATCTGCAGCACAGCAAAAATACCCTTCAGCCCATCTGTGCTGGTCAGTAATAACCACGAAACTATACCGTCGTGCCTCTCACTTTCTCCTCTGACATCTGGGTAATCATTTCGATCTGAAATGCTTCCCTAGAGGCTGCGCTGATAGGTGCAGCAATTTGGCGTTGGATTGTATCAGTCTGTTTATGGTTGATTGCCCACTGTGCTTAACTAGTTAAACCTAGTTGTGGATTCAGAGAAAATTTTTAAAAGCTCCCAACAATCTGGAGTTGTGAAGTGGAGGTGCCAGTGTTGGACTGGGGCGGACAAGGTCAGAAGTCAAACCACACCAACATTACAGCCCAACAGGGTTATTTAAAATTACAAAACTCCCCAAGGGCTGCTCCCTTGTCAAGTACTTCACCTGGGGCAATGCTCTAAAAGCTGGCGATTTCAAATAAATACTGGGTTTCTGAAAACCAGAGCCTCAAATGTGGAGCAGACATCAGAAAGCACTGAGGAATAAAATATGTTACACAGCGAGTAACTAGAGTTGGTTCAGTGTAACTCCACCAAGGTGTTCCAGTTACAACACTGGCATCTGCCCGACAATGTGGAAAATTGCCCAGGTATGTCCTGTACGTGAAATGCAGGATAAATCCAACCCAGCCAATTACCGCCCCATCAGTCTACTCTCGATCATCAATAAAGTGATGGAAGGTGTCATCAACAGCGCTATCAAGCAGCACCTGCTCAGCAATGACCTGCTCAGCAATGACGCCCAGTTTGGGTTCCACCAGGGCCACTTAGCTCCTGGCCTCATTGGTTCAAACATGGACAGAAGAGCTGACTTCCAGAGGGTGAGGTGGGGGAGACACTGGGTGCACGCCCCAGTCTGAACGGGCTCATTATTCCGGGTCTCCTGACTCTGGCCTGTGTTGCCTCTCACCGTCAGGGCCGTACAGTCTGTAAACGGCTTTCTTCCCCGGGAGAGTCATTTTCCCTTCCTCTTCTGTCACTTTGATCCGAGGTTCTCCATCAACCTGGCTCAGCTGCAGAGTAAAGAGCAATGAGTGTTAGATCCAAGCAAAGTCCGGCCTTAAGAATTCCCAGATCCCAGAGTTGTGTTACCGAGGGAAGTAAACAGGCAGAGACTCCCGCTATCTGGCAGTGAATCCGGACAGTGAGAGCTGACAATAGAAAACTCCCCCTCATTATCAAATCAGACGAGCTCCACCATGGGGATCGGTCTGAGACGGAGCTACACCATGGGGATCAGTCGGAGGATGGTGCTCCGCCATTGGGATTGGTTGGAGGACGGAGCTCCACCATGGGGATCGGTCTGAGACGGAGCTCCACCATGGGGGTCAGTCGGAGGATGGTGCTCCGCCATTGGGATTGGTTGGAGGACGGAGCTCCACCACGGGGATCAGTCTGAGAATGGAGCTCCGTCACGCGGATCAGTCTGAGGACGGAGCTCTGTCATGGGGATCGGTTTGAGGATGGAGTTCTACCATGGGCATCGGTCTGAGGATGGCACTCCATCGTGACGATCAGTTAGAGGGTGGAGCTCTGTCACGGGGACCGGTCTGGGGACAGAGCTCAGCCATGGTGACCAGCACAGCCCTTACAATCCTCTAATTAGATTAGATTACTTACAGTGGGAAAACAGGCCCTTCGGCCCAACAAGTCCACACCGACCCTCTGAAGAGCAACCAACTCAAATATGAGAAAAGGGAGGAAACATTCCCACATCCAGACCCTCACTCTGTACCTTATAGACACAGCCCAGCGAGGGCTGTAAGGGGCATGTGACCAGGTTCGTGCCCACACCAATACAGTCCACTTCATTATCCTGCAATTGAACAAACTGGAAACTTAATACATCAGGATTACAGTGGGCTAAACCCAGGGTGGGGGGGGGTGGTGTAGGGCAGGAGTTAGAGTGGGGTTTATTCGAGGGTGTGTTAGAATGGGACAGCAGAAGGTATGGGAGTGTGGATGGGGTGGGAGATGGGGAGTCTCACTCACATCTGTCCCTGTCTCACTCTCCCCCCGTCCATGTCTCACTCTCCCACCATCCCCGTCTCGCTCTCCCACCGTCCCCGTCTCACTCTCCCCCTGTCCCTGTCTCACTCTTCCCCAGTCTCTCTCTCACTCTCCCCCATCCCTCTCTCACTCTCCCCCATCTCAGTCTCTCCCCCCCGTCCCTGTCTCACTCTCCTCCAGTCCCTCCCCTCTCTCTCTCTCTCTCTCTCCTCCTGTCCCTGTCTCATTCCCCCGTCCATGAAATACTCTCTCCCTGTTCCAGTCTCACTCTCTCCCCAGCCCCTGTCTCACTCTCCCACTGTCCATGTCCCCCCCCCCCACCATGTCCCTGTCTCCCTTCCCCCCGTGACCCTGTCTCCCTCCCCCATGATCCTGTCTCACTCCCCCCCCACCGTGTCCTTGTCCCAGTCTCACTCTCTCCCCCATCCCTGCCTCACTCTCCCCCATCCCTGTCTCACTCTGCCCCTTTCCCAGTCTCACTACCCTCCGTGTCCCTGTCTCTCTCTCTCTCCCCCGTCCCTCTCTCCCTCCCTTCCGTGTCCCTGTCTCCCTCCCCATGTCCCTGTCTCTCTCCCCGCGTGTCCCTGTCTCTCTCCCCACATGTCCCTATCTCACTTCCCCCATGTCCCTATCTCTCTCTCTCCCCCATGTCCCTGTCTCTCTCCCCCCCGTCCCTGTCATTCTCCCCCCATGTCCATGTCTCTCTCTCTCCCCCATGTCCCTGTCTCTCTCCCCCTATGTCCCTGTCTCTCTCCCCCCATGTCCCTGTCTCTCTCCCCCTGACCCTGTCTCTCTCCCCCCGTCCCCCTGTCTCCCTCCCCCTGTCCCTGTCTCTCCCCCTGTCCCTGTCTCTCTCCCCGTGTCCCTGTCTCTCTCCCCTGTGCCCCTGTCTCTCTCCCCCTGTCTCACTCCCCCCATGTACCTGTCTCTCTCCCTCCCCGTGTCCCTGTCTCCCTCCCCATGTCCCTGTCTGCCTCCCCCCATGTACCTGTCTCTCTCCCCGCGTGTCCCTGTCTCACTCCCCCCATGTACCTGTCTCTCTCCCTCCCCGTGTCCCTGTCTTTCTCCCTGCGTGTCCCTGTCTCTCTCCCCCATTCTCTCTCCCCGCGTGTCCCTGTCTCTCCCCATGTCCCTGAGTCTCTCTCGCCGTCCCAATCTCCCTCCCGCATGTCCCTGTCCCTCTCCCCCCGACCCTGTCTCTCTGCCCCCCTTCCCTGTCTCTCTCCCCCGTCCCCCTGTCTCCCTCCCCCATGTCCCTGTCCCTCTCCCCCATGAGTCCCTGTCTCTCGCCTCCTGTGTTCTTGTCTCACTCTCCCGTGTTCCTGTCTCACTCTCCCCCTGTCCCTGTCTCTCTCTCCCCCGTGTCCCTGTCTCTCTCCCCCCCGTGTCCCTGTCTCTCTCTCTCCCCCGTCCCTGTCTCTCTCTCCCCCCGTCCCTGTCTCTCTCTCTCTCTCCCCCCGTCCCTGTCTCTCTCCCCCCCGTGTCCCTGTCTCTCTCTCCCCCGTGTCCCTGTCTCTCTCTCCCCGTCCCTGTCTCTCTCTCCCCCTGTCCCTGTCTCCCTCCCCCGTGTCCCTGTCTCTCTCCCCCTGTCCCTATCTCACTCTCCCCCTGTCCCTGTCCCTGTCCCGCTCCCCCCTGTACCTGTCTCTCTCCCCCCCGTCCCTGTCTCTCTCTCCCCCCCGTCCCTGTCTCTCTCTCCCCCCCGTCCCTGTCTCTCTCTCCCCCCCGTCCCTGTCTCTCTCCCCCGTCCCTATCTCACTCCCCCCCCGTCCCTGTCTCTCCCCCGTCTCAGTCTCCCCCCCGTCCATGTCACTCTCCCCCCCCCCCCGTCCCTGTCTCTCTCCCCCCCGTCCCTGTCTCTCTCCCCCCGTCCCTATCTCACTCCCCCCCCGTCCCTGTCTCTCCCCCGTCTCAGTCTCCCCCCCTGTCCATGTCACTCTCCCCCCCCCCCCGTCCCTGTCTCTTCCCCCCCGTCCCTGTCTCTCTTTCCCCCCGTGTCCCTGTCTCTCTCTCCCCCGTCCCTGTCTCTCTCTCCCCCTGTCCCTGTCTCCCTCCCCCGTGTCCCTGTCTCTCTCCCCCTGTCCCTATCTCACTCTCCCCCTGTCCCTGTCCCTGTCCCGCTCCCCCCTGTACCTGTCTCTCTCCCCCCCGTCCCTGTCTCTCTCTCCCCCCCGTCCCTGTCTCTCTCTCCCCCCCGTCCCTGTCTCTCTCTCCCCCCCGTCCCTGTCTCTCTCCCCCGTCCCTATCTCACTCCCCCCCCGTCCCTGTCTCTCCCCCGTCTCAGTCTCCCCCCCTGTCCATGTCACTCTCCCCCCCCCCGTCCCTGTCTCTCTCCCCCCGTCCCTATCTCACTCCCCCCCCGTCCCTGTCTCTCCCCCGTCTCAGTCTCCCCCCCTGTCCATGTCACTCTCCCCCCCCCCCCGTCCCTGTCTCTTCCCCCCCGTCCCTGTCTCTCTTTCCCCCCGTGTCCCTGTCTCTCTTTCCCCCCATGTCCCTGTCTCTCTCCCCCCCCGTGTCCCTGTCCCTTTCCCCGCCCCCGTGTCCCTGTCTCTCTCCCCACGTGTCCCTGTCTCTCTCCCCCCGTGTCCCTGTCTCTCTCTCCCCCCGTCCCTGTTTCTCTCTCCCCTCGTCCCTGTCTCTCTCTCCCCCCCGTGTCCCTGTCTCTCTCTCCCCTGTGTTCCTGTCTCTCTCCCCGTGTCACTGTCTCTCTCCCCCCGTCCCTGTCTCTCTCTCCCCCCCGTCCCTGTCTCTCTCTCCCCCCGTGTCCCTGTCTCTCTCCCCCCGTGTCCCTGTCTCTCTCTCCCCCCGTCCCTGTTTCTCTCTCCCCTCGTCCCTGTCTCTCTCTCCCCCCCGTGTCCCTGTCTCTCTCTCCCCTGTGTTCCTGTCTCTCTCCCCGTGTCACTGTCTCTCTCCCCCCGTCCCTGTCTCTCTCTCCCCCCCGTCCCTGTCTCTCTCTCCCCCCGTGTCCCTGTCTCTCTTTCCCCCCCGTGTCCCTGTCTCTCTTTCCCCCCATGTCCCTGTCTCTCTCTCCCCCTGTGTCCCTGTCTCTCTCTCCCCCCATCCCTGTTTCTCTCTCCCCTCGTCCCTGTCTCTCTCTCCCCCCCGTGTCCCTGTCTCTCTCTCCCCTGTGTTCCTGTCTCTCTCCCCGTGTCACTGTCTCTCTCCCCCCGTCCCTGTCTCTCTCTCCCCCCCGTCCCTGTCTCTCTCTCCCCCCGTGTCCCTGTCTCTCTCTCCCCTGTGTTCCTGTCTCTCTCCCCGTGTCCCTGTCTCTCTCCCCCCGTCCCTGTCTCCCTCCCCCCCGTCCCTGTCTCTCTCCCCCCGTGTCCCTATTTCACTCTTCCCCTGTGTCCCTGTCTCTCTCCCCCCGTCCCTGTCTCCCTCCCCCCCGTCCCTGTCTCTCTCCCCCCGTGTCCCTATTTCACTCTTCCCCTGTGTCCCTGTCTCTCTCCCCCCGTCCCTGTCTCTCTCCCCCCCGTCCATCTCTCCCACCCGTCCCTGTCTCTCTCCCCCCGTCCCTGTCTCTCTCCCCCCCGTCCCTGTCTCTCTCTCCCCCCCGTCCCTGTCTCTCCCTCCCCCCCATACCTGTCTCTCTCTCTCCCACTGTGTCCCTGTCTCTCTCCCCCCTGTGTCCCTGTCTCTCTCCCCCCGTCCGTCTCTCCCCCCCGTCCCTGTCTCTCTCCCCCCCGTCCCTGTCTCTCTCTCCCCCCCCGTCCCTGTCTCTCTCTCCCCCCCGTCCCTGTCTCTCTCTCCCCCCCGTCCCTGTCTCTCCCTCCCCCCCGTCCCTGTGTCTCTCTCTCTCTCTCCCACTGTGTCCCTGTCTCTCTCCCCCTGTGTCCCTGTCTCTCTCCCCCCGTCCGTCTCTCCCCCCGTCCCTGTCTCTCTCCCCCCCGTCCCTGTCTCTCTCCCCCCCCCGTCCCTGTCTCTCTCTCCCCCCCGTCCCTGTCTCTCTCTCCCCCCCGTCCCTGTCTCTCCCTCCCCCCCATACCTGTCTCTCTCTCTCTCCCACTGTGTCCCTGTCTCTCTCCCCCGTCCGTCTCTCCCACCCGTCCCTGTCTCCCTCCCCCCCGTCCCTGTCTCTCTCTCCCCGCCCCGTGTCCCTGTCTCTCTCTACCCCCCGTGTCCCTGTCTCTCCCCCGTGTCCCTGTCTCTCTCTCCCCCGTGTCCCTGTCTCTCTCCCCCCGTGTCCCTGTCTCTCTCCCCCCGTGTCCCTGTCTCTCTCCACCTGTGTCCCTGTCTCTCTCCCCCCGTCCCTGTCTCTCTCCCCCCCGTCCCTGTCTCTCCCCGCCCCATGTCCCTGTCTCTCTCTACCCCCTGTGTCCCTGTCTCTCTCTCCCCCGTGTCCCTGTCTCTCTCTCCCCCGTGTCCCTGTCTCTCTCCCCCCGTGTCCCTGTCTCTCTCCCCCCGTGTCCCTGTCTCTCTCCCCCTGTGTCCCTGTCTCCCTCCCCCCGTCCCTGTCTCTCTCTCCCCCCGTCCCTGTCTCTCTCTCCCCCCCCGTGTCCCTGTCTCTCTCCCCCTGTGTCCCTTTCTCTCTCCCCCTGTGTCCCAGTCTCTCTCCCCCCGAGTCCCTGTCTCTCTCCCCTCTGTGTCCCTGTCTCCCTCCCCCACTGTACCTCTCTCTCCCCCCTGTGTCCCTTTCTCACTCTCCCCCCCGTCCCTGTCTCTCTCCCCCCCGTCCCTGTCTCTCCCCCCCGTCCCTGTCTCTCTCCCACCCGTCCCTGTCTCCCTCCCCCCCTCCCTGTCTCTCCCCCACCCCCCCCCCCCCCCCCTCCCCCCGTGTCCCTGTCTCTCTTCCCCCGTGTCCCTGTGCTGTTGTCTCTCTGACCTGGTGCTGGAGGTCGATGAGTTGGTTCAGACTGACGCTGTTGCTGATGATGATGGGGACAGCAGTGAGCCAGGAGACTGCGAACCTGAGGGGACACAGCCGTGAGGTAGTGAGCAGTTCATCCGACACAGCGCTGAGTGAGATTTCTGAATGAGCATGTGAAGGAGTGGGGAGCGTCAGGGTGAGACTTACTGGTCAGCACAGGCCTGGAGAGAGCTGCGGATCCTGAGGGACTGCTCCAGTTGGTCCCCACTGTCCAGCCGCACACCCCCCGCTCTGTATCCCAACTCGTCGAGGGCCAGGGAGACGGCACAGAAGTTGGGCACTCCGCTGCTGTGAGGGAATACAGTGAGGGCTCTGTGATGAACTGACACTCTTCACATCCACTACTGTCCAGCCCAGGGTCACCGGGACCCCCTCCCCATCATCCCCCCTCCCCCACAGGTCAGGGTCATCGGTCCCCCACCCCATCAACCCCCCTCCCCCACTCGTCAGGGTCACTGGGACCTCCACCCCATCATCCCCCCTCCCCCGCAGGTCATAGTCACCGGGGCCCCCTACCCATCAAACCCCTCCCCCCGCAGGTCAGGGTCACCGGGACCCCCACCCCATCAACCCCCCCTCCCCCGCAGGTCAGGGTCACCGGGAACCCCGCCCCATCAACCCCCCCTCCCCCACCCCCCCGCACGTCAGGGTCACCGGGACCCCCAACCCATAACCCCCCTCCCCCGCAGGTCATAGTCACCAGGGCCTCCACCCCATCAACCCCCCTCCCCCACAGGTCAGGATCACCGGGACCCCCTCCCCATCAACCCCCCTCCCCCACAGGTCATAGTCACCGAGACCCCCTCCCCATCAACCCCCCTCCCCCGCAGGTCAGGGTCATCTGGACCCCCTCCCCATCAAACCCCCTCCCCTGCACATCATAGTCACCGGGACCCCGTCCCCATCAACCCCCCTCCCCCCGCAGGTCATAGTCACCGGGACCCCCTTCCCAGCAACCCTCCTTCCCCCCCGCAGGTCAGGGTCACCGGGACCACCACCCCATCAACCCCCCTCCCTCGCAGGTGATATCACCAGGACCCCCACCCCATCAACACCCCTCCCCCACAGGTCAGGGTCACCGGGACCCCCTCCCCATCAAACCCCTCCCCCCGCAGGACAGGGTCAACGGGACCCCCACCCCATCAACCCCCCTCCCCCACAGGTCATAGTCACCGGGACCCCCTCCCCATCAACCCCCCTCCTCCACAGGTCAGGGTCACCGTGACCCCCTCCCCATCAAACCCCTCCCCCCGCAGGACAGGGTCACCGGGACCCCCACCCCATCAACCCCCCCCTCCCCCACAGGTCATAGTCACCGGGACCTCCTCCCCATCAAACCCCTCCCCCCCGCAGGTCAGGGTCACCGGGACCTCCGCACCATCAACCCCCCCTCCCCCGCAGTTCAGGGTCACCGGGATCCCCTCCCCCACAGGTCATAGTCACCGGGACCCCCTCCCCATCAACCCCCCTCCCCCACAGATCAGGGTCACCAGACCCTCATCCCATCATGCCCCCTGCCTGAACCGACGCCCCCTGCAGCTCAGGGGCACTGTGGAGTCTGTGGAAATCTCTGCCATAGAAAGTGGTTGAGGCCAAAACATTGAATGTTCTCTAGAAGGAATGGGATATTACTCGTAGGATGGAAGGATTAAAGGGGACAGGGAGAAAGCATCTACAGGGACTGAACTGGGTGATCAGCCATGATCATATTAATGGCGGGGCAGTATGGAAGGACCAAATGGCCTCCTCCCACCCCTATTTTCTAAGTTTCTAATCCCAGCAGGAGCTGGTCGATGGGAGGAGGGATGCACTGACATCATTATTGTATCAAATCCACCTCGTTCAAGGAGCATTGGAACAGATTTACCCAGCCTTCCCAGGAGAGGCCACAGACGGCAAGAGTTGGCGGAGAGTCAGTACCACTGTGCTTGTCATGGGCAGGTGCCCGCTAGTCCAAAAGCCAATTGAGCCACGTCTGTGGGTAATTAAGGGCTTCTTCCTTCCGTTATTGGCATTTTGCCCCCTTCCCCGTGGGGTACCTGTGTGCTGGCTGGGGGTAGGGCCCATTCCTTACCATAGCCCACACTCCGAACCCTTTCCCCGTGTGAGGACAAAGCCTTGGTTAGAAAGCCTGGCAGTGCACAGCAGCAATGCCTATGGAACTGTACAAATAGTTCCTGGATCGGGACAGTGGGGCTTTATCACTGGCACATCAACCATCTCCTCACAGGCTGGGACTGTTTTCCCTGGAGTGTCGGAGGCTGAGGAGTGACCTTATAGAGGTTTATAAAATCATGAGGGGCATGGATAGGGTAAATAGACACGGCCTTTTCCCTGGGGTGGGGGAGTATGAAACTAGAGGGCACAGGTTTAGGGTGAGAGGGGAAAGATTTAAAAGGGACCCAAGAGTCAACGTTTTCACGCAGAGGGTGGTGAGTGTATGGAATGAGCTGCCAGAGGAAGTGGTGGAGGCTGGTACAATTGCAACATTTAAAAGGCATCTGGATGGATATGTGAATAGAAAGGGTTTAGAGGGATATCAGCCAAGTGCTGGCAAATGAGACTAGATTAGGTTGGGATATTTGATCAAGTATAGACGAGTTGGACCGAAGGGTCTGTTTCCATGCTGTACATGTCTATGATTCTACGACCTGCATGGTCTCAGGATAAAGGGGCACCAATTTCAGGCTGCGATGAGGAGGAATGTCTTCACCCAGAGGGTTGAGAGTCTCTGGAGCTCTTTACCACAGAGAGCTGTGGGGGGCAGAGTCCTTGCGTTTATTGAAGGCTGAGACAGAGAGGTTCTTGATTAGTCGGGAATCAAGGGTTACGGGGAAAGGGCAGGAAGGTGGACGGGAGGAATGTTGGATCAGCCATGATCCTATTGAACGGCAGAGCAGGCCTGAGGGGCTGAATGGTCTACTCCTGTTCCTATTTCTTATAGTCTTAAATAAGCCCACACTACTGCCTTTCCTTATAGCCTGGCACTTCCTCTTATCCTGCCTCTGGGGAGGGGTTTACGGGACTGAATGCACGCATCTGTAGAAATTGATCATTGAGAAGAGTGCAAGGATTGATGGTTCTAGGCCCAACATATCGATAGAAGTGGGTGAGGAAATCGATGATGTCCCAGTGATAATCTTCCAAACTCTCTTGGTTCATGGGCTGCCCCGAATTAGACTGGATTATATTAGATTGCCTACAGTGTGGAAACAGGACATTCGGCCCAACAAGTCCACACCGACCCTCCGAAGAATAACACACCCTATATTTACCGCTGACTAATGCACCTAACACTTTGTGCAATTTAGTATGGCCAATTCACCTGATCTGCACATCTTTGGATTGGGAGGAAACCGGAGCACCCGGAGGAAACCCATGCAGACACAGGGAGAATGTCCACACAGACAGTGACCTGAGGGTGGAATTGAACCCTGGTCCCTGGCACTGTGAGGCAGCAGTGCTAACCAGTCAGTCACCCCAAATTAAATTAGAAAATACCCAATCTCATTTCCAAGGGTGGGAGACAGGAATGAGAACATTGCAAATCCATCCTTCCAATATTAGCAGTGGGGGAGTGACAGGAATCTCTCTTAGAATGGATAGCATAGCAAGAGGCAATGGGTCACAATTCCTGTCAACCATGTTACAAACAAACCGTCCTCCAATTTGCATATTCTTGTATTTATCTATCCCCAAGGTCAGAAAGATGGCACAGCACCTACATATGAACTGGGAGGAGGCCATTCAGTCCCTTTGAGTCTACCCCGCCAGTCAATAAGATCATGGCCTCACTTTCCCATGATCCTCGGACTCTATTTCCCCCCCACCCCCAACAATCTTAAATATATTCAAACACCCTGCCTCAGGGAAAGGGAGCCCCATAATCTCTGGTTAAACTACAAGAAAGTTCTGGCAGTGCAGAACGCCCACGCCCTCGACTGGGGTTCCCCAGGCCCCAGTTTGCGGCTTAACTCCTCAACCTTTGACCTCTGAGACAGGAGCTTCCCTAGCTCCAGGAGATGTCGGCCAGTCAACCCCCCTTCCCCCCGCAGTTACTGTTGGAAGTGCCTCACTGTTGACCACCACAGTAACAGATAGTGCCAAGTGGATATTTTATAAGAAAAGCGACCAACTCCACTCTCTACCTCATCACACTGTATGAGTCGACCAGGGCGATGAAATGTCTCGGGTAAGTGGTGGCATAGGAGATGAAGGCCGCAAACTCAGAGGAATTGGTTCGATTCTGAGGCATTTGGAGATGGGTGCACACCTGAAAAAGCCACTTTTCACACAGAGAAACAAAATTCACCTCTGGCCCTCCAGATGCAGGTCTCAGAGTCTGCTGGTAGATGAGAGGGAAAAAAAGTACTGTGAATTTCCATTGGAAACATGACCGTTTTTCAGGCACAACACAGGCTACTAAAGGACCCAGGGTGACTGACTATAGAAATGCTTCTGTCCAGAAGGCACACCAATGCCTCTACTTCCTCAGGAGGCTAAGGAAATTCAGCATGTCCATAATAACCTTTACAATTTTTCTAGATGCACCATAGAAAGCATCCTATCTGGATACATCACAACCTGGTGTGGCAACTCTCTGGCCAAGACCATAAGAAATTACAGAGAGTTGTGAACACAACCCAGTCCATCACACAAACCAGTCTACAGTGTGTCTACGCTTCCTGCTACCTCAGGAAGGCAACTATCATCATCTAAGACCGCTCCCACCTTGGTTATACTCTCTCCCACCCTCTTCCATCAGGGAGAAGATACAAAAATTTGAAATCATGTGCCAACAGATCCAAGAACAGACCTCTCATATATTAGAGTTGATCTTTTTCTGCATCTTCTCTGTAGCTGTAACACTATATTCTGCAATTGTTCTATTAGCCTGATGTAGTTATGTAAAGTATGATTTGTTTGGTTAGAATGCAAAACAATACTTTTCACTGTTTCTCGGTACATGCAACAATAATAAATCAAATCAGATCCTTCGAATGCTGTTGTACTTTGTGTAGTGACTGGCTTACTGTAGTCATGTGACCTCCCCCTCCCCAGTAAGTGCCTCTGGAGCAGCCATTAATTAACTCACATCCCTTAGGAACGCAACAGCAGGGGTGCAGATGAAAATACATGGGTTTTCAGAACTGCAGGAGGGGTGCCTACTGATAAAAGCAACGAGGAAGAACTGAAAACAAAAACGGTCTCGTTTTCAAGACACACTTTGAGCCCACCAATAATGTTACTGAGAAATGGGATGTTTTGAACATTCAAGGGGGCGAGGGGAACTTTTAATCAGAATGTTCCTACATTGAATTATAGAGCTGAACCATTTGAGCTTGGCCAACTAAAAGATTATCTCCTCAGAGAAAGAATTTTCTTAAACATGCACGATCCTGCTGTGAGAACACGTTTACTGAGAGAGGAGAAACGTAATCTCAAGCTATTGAACATGCAAAAGACCTGAGCTTTGTTATGAAGTTGAAGATGAGTACTGTACTTTTAACAGAGAGTGAATGCTGTTTTGCGCTGAGAGCTTACAAGCACGTATTATATGGCTAGCTAGCAGTCTAACAGTATACGGAAAAATTGAAACTATGTAACATTTGGCTATGAAGTAAATACCTCAGTTGGTTGCTATTTTTACAATAATTCGAATTTAACCAATCAGTTTAAATTATGCCCAGGGATACTAAAACCCAATCGATTTTGAATTTATTGTTTTTGCCAACATCGAACCAATGAAACGATCTAATGTTTGGGATATAAAGCAGCGGGCATTTTGAAAGTTAGACAGAGAGTAACTGCCATTCATAACACTCTCTATCAAAGAAACCTTTTTCATATGAAACATCGTAACTATAAAAGACAAAAGACAACCCAGGGAGATCCTCAGCCAAAAGAGGAAGGACACCAGAGATGACAGCCACTGTGTGGTTTTGAAATTAAGTTGATGTAATTTTAATACGGGTTTATATTAGAACAATATATTGTTGTAGAGTTAGAGGCAGATAACAAACATTTAAGAGAAAGGAGGCTCTGAGTTGTAAATAGTTGTTGTATAATGTTCACTTTTAGAGTTAAAGAATAAATTGATTTTTTTTCTTTAAATTGTGGAATTTGGGAGTTCTCTGTCTCTCATACTTTACCAGATCACAAGGCGAGGTGAGCGTTTCTGGGTGTTTGGGTTAATTAGCAGAAGCTGTTAATTAGCTGTGGTGTAACACCTATCAATCATCTGCTCCCGCCTACAAATGGAAAAACAGATGAGCTTCTGCAATGCAGTGGGACATATTCCAGGCCAAGAGAATAAGACATCAACCAAAGGGAGAAATGTTTGCAGCAAATCCAACAGGAATACCAAGGCCAGAGGTCCTCCAGCTCAGGCTGGAAGCCGAGACAGGTGAGCTGGAAAGGACAGTGAACAAGTTCCGCCCACTGGATTGGCAGCACGACCCCAGTGACAACACGATACACTGAAGTTGCTGCAAGTTAAGGACATCGATCACAAACTGACAGAGAGCCAGGATGTGTGTTGGGTCTGGCAGGTGCTGAGGTTTCCCACATAGCGAGCTAAACAGAGGGATCATCAGAGACTGTTCAACTTTACTCCTTTACTTTTCTAGTTTATATTAAGAAGGACATTATTGTTAACTATTACCTTATTTCTTTATGTTTCTACCTATTCTGTGAAGGTAATGCTTACATTTATAAAATGTTCTTTGTTTTACTGCTGCATACCTGAGTTTTTTGTACCCAGGTACCTTGGTACCAAAGATGGCACCGTGCTGCCTCACAGCACCAGAGACCGGGTTCAATTCCCACCTCAGGCAACTGTCTGTATGGAGTTTGCACATTCTCCCCGTGTCTGCGTGGGTTTCCTCCCACAGTCCAAAAATGTGCGAGTCAGATGAATTGGCCGTGCTAAATTGCCCGTAGTGTTAAGTGAAGGGGTGAATGTAGGGGAATGGGTCTGGGTGGGTTGCTCTTCGGAGGGTCGGTGTGGACTTGTTGGGCCGAAGGGCCTGTTTCCACACTGTAAGTAATCTAAACATCTAAACTAAACCTTCTCTGCACCCTCTCCAAAGCGTCCACATCCTTTTGGTAATGTGGCGACCAGAACTGTACACAGTATTCTAAATGCGGCCGAACCAATGTCTTGTACATATACTTATTTGAGTACCTTTTAATGTTGTAACTGTACCCAGATTTACCACTTCCTCAGGAAGTTTATTCCACACGTGAACCACCTTCTGTGTAAAAAAGGTTGTCCCCATGTCTTTTTTAATTCCCTCTCTCACCTTAAAAATGTGCCTCGTGGACTTGAGACTCCCCATCCTTGGGAAAAGACAACTACCATTAACCCTATCTATACCCCTCATGATTCAGAAACCTCTATAAGGTCACCTCTCAAGCTCTTCCACTCCAGTGAAAAAAATCCCACCCTTTGTTCATAACTCTAACCTTCCATACCTGGCAGCATCCTGGTAAATTTCTGCTGAACCCCGCCCCCCCCCCCTTCAGCTTAATAATCTCCTTCCTATAACTGGGCGACCAGAACTGGATACAGTTCTCCAGAAGGGGCCTCAGCAGTGTCCTGTATAACCTCAACATGACGTCCCAACTCCTGTACCCAAAGGTCTGAGCGACGAAGGCACCTGTGCTAAACACCTTTTTAACCACATGGTCCATATGTGACTCAAACTTCAAAGAATTATGTACCTGCACCCCTCAGATACTTCTACAACTCTACCCAAGGCCCTACCTTTAATTGTACAAGCCCTGCTCCTGTTGGTTTTGCCAAAATGCAATGCCAGTGAAACAGGAACTGAAACTTTCCTTATGAACATAGATAACCAGCTGCAGCTGAGGCTATGGTGTTAATGCTGCACTTAAATTAAGAAAGAGATTCTGAGATTTTTAATCGCTACTTCTTTGGGAGAGATAAAGTGGAGGGGGGAGGGTATCAACCCTTGGCCATTCTAAAGTAGGGTCCTCAAAACGTTACTGCCTGCCCCAGAATGTCTACAAGGAATGTTGCTTTATTGACAGAGATATGGTCTGAGCAAGTAACGGAACTACGCACAGATTAGAGACCCGCTGTCGAGAATAGCACTCCCTATGGAGAACGTTACTGGTCTGAAGACAAAACAAGATCTTCCACAGCCGATGAGAAGCAACGTCTCAACACGGCCCAGGAATCATCAAGCCAGAGAGACGCTGATGTTCGAATAGAGCAAACTACCCAATACGACACAGCTGTCCGAGAGTAAGGAAGAGAGATGGGAAAACTGTCTGAAGCATCAAGGACACACGGGTTGTTCTGTGAGAGCTTTGGGCACACCAGGATCAAGGGATAGCCCAAGATGGCACCATGTAAAAAAACGAAGGGCGATCGCTATCCCTGAGGAGATGAGACAAGAGATGTTAAAGCACATCAATGCGAGGTGCCAAGAAATTGAGTCTAAGTCATAGAGATGATACAGCACGGATACAGACCCTTCGGTCCAACCTGTCCATGCTGACCAGATATCCCAACTCAATCTAGCCCCATTTGTCAGCATTTGGCCCATATCCCTCAAAACCCTTCCTACTCATATACCCATCCAGATACCTTTTAAATGTCATTGAACTAGCCTCCACCACTTCCTCTGGCAGCTCATTCCATGCACGTACCATCCTCTGCGTGAAAAGGTTGCCCCTCAGGTCTCTTTTATATCTTTCCCCTCTCACCCTAAACCTATGCCCTCTAGTTCTGGACTCCCCCGACCCCAGGGAAAAGACCTTGTCTAGGCCCCTCATGATTTTATAAACCTCTATGAGGTCACCCCTCAGCCTCCGATGCTCCAGGGAAAACAAAGCCCCAGCCTGTTCAGCCTCTCCCTGTAGCTCAAATCCTCTAACCCTGGCAACATCCTTGTAAATCTTTTCTGAACCCTTTCAAC
Source organism: Chiloscyllium plagiosum (assembly GCF_037043375.1). Taxonomy (NCBI): domain Eukaryota; kingdom Metazoa; phylum Chordata; class Chondrichthyes; order Orectolobiformes; family Hemiscylliidae; genus Chiloscyllium; species Chiloscyllium plagiosum. The sequence continues at coordinate 125,852,318 of NW_028270143.1, forward strand.
TTTCACAACATCCTTCCAACAGGGAGAGAAAGGAATGATCACCTGGCCAGACATGAGCATTGAGACTCTGGATCAACTTAGCCAGGACAGTGGTTCCAATGGATATTATAATGACACTAAAGAGTTACCCCCTCAGTGATGTAAGAGATCCCAGACTAGGCATGGATGAAGCTCAGCGGAGTGGACACCTCTTATTGCTCACAACTGATTATCCCGTCACCATCGGTTACTGTCCTGACGGCCGGGAATTAACGATAACAGCTATAATCAGAGATTACAGAAAGCCTGAACACATTCTTCAATCATTACAGTATTCCAGATACTAGGACGGAAACACCACAGCCCTAGATTTGGGGGAAGTGAAAGGAAGCACTGACCTGAACCTTGACCTCTGACATTGAAGTGAATGAAGTGATGTAAGAATGCGCCATGGATCCAAACAATGGAATGGCGTACAGTTTCCCAGCGATGACATTACTAGTGCTGTCAAACCCTAGCAACAAACAAGTACAAAGAGAAAAATACACACACATTTCTGGAAGCCATTTTCATCGGGTTAGAATCCAGGGATTGTAACTGGAATTGGGATTGTGGTTAGTGGCGTTGGATTTTTAAGCTATGATTTAGAATTAGTCTGGAAAGAAGTGCCAATTGTTCATACAAAAATACACGTATGAGTTAGGAGCAAGTATATGCCGTTTGGCCCATCAAGCCTTCTCCGTCATTCAGTAAGATTATGGCTTACTTTGCATGTCCCCCCATAACCTTTCACCCCTGATAATCTTACACCCCATAACCTTTCACCAACCCCACCCACCCATATAACAAGAATCTATTGACCTCTAATACAATGATATGCAAAGACTCTGCTTCAGTAAGTTCTAAAGACTCTCAGTCCTCAGTGAGAAACATTTCTTCACATTGCTGTTAAAATTGGATGATCCCTGATTTTTAAACAGTGACCCCCTAGTTCTAGATTCTTCCATAACAGGAAAATTTCTCTCCAATTCTATCTTGTTCAGACCTCTCAGCATCTTATATGTTTCAATCAAGTCACCTCTTACTCTTTAGTGGATACAACACCAGTCTGTCCCAACTTCCCTCATAAGGCCATAGAACCAGACACAACTAATGGCACAGAACAAGGCCATTCAGCCCATAATGCCTGTACCAGCTATTCTGCCCATTCCAGGTACTAATCCAACAAATTTTATTGGAACGCTTCCAATACATTTATACTCTTCCTTAAATCTTGGGAATGTGCTTTATATTGTCATATTGGTTGGAATTAAGTTAGGGATTCAGATATGGGTTCAACTGGGATATTATTTAGAATTGGAGTTGGGATTAGGATATTAGTTGGGATTGGAAATGTGGTTGGGGTTAGGATTGGAAATGTGGTAGGTGTTTGGATTGGGATTCAGATTGGGATATTGAATAGGATATTAGTTGGGATTTAGATAATGGTTGGGGTTGGAGTATTTGGTTGGGTTTGGGATATTGGTTGGGATTAGAGTTAGGGTTAGGATTTTGGTTGATATTGGGATATTGGTTAGGTTTGGGATTGGGATACTGGTTGGGATTAGAGTTGGGATTAGGATATTGGTTGGGGTTGGAGTGGGATAAGGATATTGGTTGGGGTTGGGGTTGGAGTTGGAATATTGGTTGGGACTTGGATGTTGGTTGGGATTTTGGGATATTGATTTGAATTAGGATTGAGATTGCGATATTGGTCGGGTTTAGGATTAGGATATTGGTTGGGATTGGGGTCTGTCCTGAGTTACTGTTTGGGATTGGGGTTTTGAATAGAATTGGAGCTGATGTTTGTATGAATTGGGATTAACCAGACATTAGGGATTTGATGGGGTTCACATTGTTCCTCTACCATCTCCTTTGGCTCCCACATGAGCCAGCATTGACTCCACACCCTCACCAGTCACTGTCCCTGGCCGAATCAATCCCTTTCCCATTTGATCCAGCCATCAATCCACCTTCCAAATGTATCAAACTCACCACCTACAGCTGCACAACATCCCTCTGTCAGCTCACACTCACTCATTCACCATAGCAAGCTCTCCATGTGTGTACCCAACGACCGAACCTTGATAGCCTTCTGCGGTAAATAATTCCACTGATTCATGACCTCTTGCTAGTTTATCGACTGTTATGAATCAGACAATTATTTGATTCCAATTGTATTATTCCATCGGATTCTAATTATCCCACGGGCCATGCTGGCCTCTGGATTACAAATGCAATAAACCCCCATTCCCAGTCCAGATCCCACATTCGGAATTTCCATCGTAAACCTCTCCACCCATCTGTAAGATCCTGCTTAAAACTTCACCTCTTCAACCAAACTTACAGAAACCGCATTTAATCATCCATTCTGGTTTTACCTCCATTGTTGTTCCATCGTGCCCCTATGAAGGGTCTTAGCAAGTTTTCTATGGAAGAACAGCTTAATTGAGACACTTTAACACTGGCTCTTAGCCCTGGCTGGTTGGACCCAGATTTGGTTTAGGATTTGTATTTGGGTTCAAAATGGGATCTGGTTTTGGGTTTTGGCATCAGTATTTCCTTTGGGCCTGGGTCTGGATTGGGATTGGGATTGAGATTGGGACACAGGTAAAAAATCACACAACACCAGGTTTGCTATTCCGAAAATCCAACACTGGCATCTTCAAATCTAGATTAGGTTAGATTCCCTACAGTATGGAAACAGGCCATTTGGCCCAACAAATCCACACCGACCCTCCTAAGAGTAACCCACCAGGACCCATTTCCCTCTGACTAATGCCCTAGCACTGGGCAATTTAACTGGATTGGTATTTGAATTGATTTTCGGGTTGGGATTTGGTAAAGGAATTTGGGATTGGGATTAGGATTGGGATTGGTTGGGGATGGAAGTTTGAAGTAGGAATTTGGGAATGGGATTTAGTTAGGGAATGGGAGTAAGTAATTTGGGGCTTGGGGTCTGGGTTACATGCGTGTTTGGAGCCTGTGGTTACTGGTGAAGAATTTGAACGTGGACACGGTCAACTAGCCTTTGCTATTCCGAAAATCCTGACAAAAACAGCAGCTGCCAACACCTTGGCCTGTGGAACGCCTCTGTGAGAATCAGAGGGCGTGTGTGATCCAAGTGTTGTGAATACCCCTTAGAGAGGGAACACAATGAGAACAATGAGTTGCCTCACCTCCAATGTAGGAGTACCGCGAGGCTGAGAGGCCTCCATCCGGGCCTTGTGCTCTTCTCAAGCCGAGCTCCAGCAACCGCTTTCCTGGTCCAGCAGCGAGCCTGAACCTGGCTGCATTGGTGGCCACGAGGCTGTGGGGATAAAACAGCGTTAGCCATTTCCAGCTCCCTGCTCAGCAAACTGCCAACTCCCTCCCAGGTCCACAGGGTCTCGAGAGATAAAACACACACGCAAACACACACACACAAATACACGCACAACCACACACGCACACACAAACACACACATACACACATACACACACACACATGCATAAACACACACAGACGCACACAAACACACAAACATACACACACGCACACACACATGCACACACAGACACACATACACGCACACTCACATACGTGTGCACACACACATGCACACACAGGCATACAAACGCACACGCGTGCATATGCACACGCCCACACACCTACACACACACACACACACACACATGCACACACAGACATACACACATACACACTTACACGCATGCACGCACACATACATGGACATGCTCACGCCCACACACACACACACACGTGCACACACATACACACACATAGACACACACATACTGACACACACACAGACACACACACGCACACATGCGCATACACACAGACACACACATGCACACACACAGACACACACAGTGACACATACACACGCGCATGCACAAACAGACACACAGATGCACACACACAGACACACACGCAAACACAGACACACACGTGTGCACACACACTTACACATGCATACATACATACACATAGTGACACATACACACACGCACACACAGACACACACGCACACACGCGTGCACACAGGCACACACACTTATGCATGCACACATACACACATACATACACACGCGCACGTGCACACATGCATACATACAGACACACGTACACGCATACGCATGCGTGTGCACGCAGACACTTACACACGCACATGCCCACACACACACATGCACACACACAGACACACACATTGACACACACATGTGCACGCACACACTCTCACATACACAGACACACACACACTGACACACACACGTGCGCACACACATGCACACACACAGACACGCACAAACGCACACACACACTGACATACACACACATGTGCACACACACAGACACACACGCACGCATACACACAGACACACACACGCACGCACACATACACACATAGACACACATGGACACACACACACCCACACACACCCGCGCACGCATACACACACACAGACACAAACACACGCACACACGCGCACACACAAACTCTCACACACACACTCGCAATCACACAGACACACCACGTGCACACACAGACACACACATGCACACACAGATGCCTTCACACACACACACACTCTGTCTCAAACACACACATTCATACGCACACTCACACAGACAGGTACACGCATACACACCCTCAGACACCCACACACACACTTGCACTCACACATGCGTGCACACACACTCAGATACCCACAGACACTCGCACTCACACACGCACACACACACACTCGCACTCAGATGCCCACACACACACTCGCACACACATACATACACAAGCACACGTGCACACACACATACACACAGACACACAAACGCACACACACGCGTGCGTATGCACACAGACACTTACACACACATGCATATGTGATATCATTTCCGGTTCTTTTTCTCAGCGGATGGTAGATGCTGTCCAAATCGATGTGTTTACTGATGGAGTTCCAGTTAGAATGCCAGGACTAGCATCAATAAACACATCGATTTGGACAGCATCTACCATCCGCTGAGAAAAAGAACCGGAAATGATATCACCCACCTTACGAGACTAAGACACATAAATAGAACGCGGGACGTAACACCAGCACCTCACCAGAGACTTCACTGATGATGTTACCTAGTGTGATGACGAAACATCTGAAAATTAACCATTCTAGCTTAGCGAGTAAACTTACAACCTGAACACGCACACACAGACACGCACACACAGACACACAAACACACACACACACAAACACACACAGACACACACACACAAACAGACACACATACACACACACATACACACACACAGACACACACACAGACACACACACAGACACACACACACACACCACTGAGCTTCCGTGACAAGTTAAGGATGAGGGTAAATGACTGTGGGCAGGAGTAGGGTTTAGATATGGAATTCTCCCAGGACCGATTCTGCTGGAAAACTGGGTAAGACAGTAATAACTGATACAGGATAAATGAGAGGGAGTGTAGAGCCTGGAATAGAGCACTGACAGACACTAGGATATAGTTTCACTGTCACTGTCCTGTCATTAAGGATGGGGGTGGGTGAGGGATAACATAGGGTCAATGTGATAAATATTCCCTCTGGGCACCAGGAGTATGCGTCTGCACAACAGAAAGGATTTACATTTATATAACACTTGTTGAGATCACCAAATGTGTCAAACTGCTTTCTAGTGTGTTGTAAACTCCCACAAATGGACACATGGCAGCGATCAGATCAAAGGAGATTTCCCCTGCTTTCAGGCCTGGGATTCTTTCCCATTCAGTCAGGCGTGTAGGTGCAGGGCCATACTGGGAGAGGGTGCTCCTACATCCCTGTCCCTCTGTCCTGCGGGGGGGGGGGGTTTGAACTGGACACGGTCACCATTTTCCTGTAACGAGTCACATTTGGCCCCTCAGCCCCTGCTGCTCAGTGCAAGTTACAGTTAAATGGTTCCAGAGGCAGTTCCCTGCAGGTAATCAGGGACAGGCAATAAATACATGTCCCTCCGGTGACACACATCCTGGGAGGGAATAGAATGGTTTGCCTCCAGGGAAATCCGAGGGAATGTTCGATTGTGACCATGTGACTGAGTATGTGGCCACTGGGGCATGTGACTGTGTAATCATGTGGCAGGATGATCACATGACTGAATAATCACATGACCGGGCAATATAGGTGGATGGTCACATAACAGTATGATCGTATGACACTATGATCACGTGACCGTGTGATCACGTGGCCGGGTGATCATGACCAGGTGATTGTACCACTGTTTATCTGGAGATGTCAGAGGAATCTTGAAGACAGAGTGTGGGGTTGGTTTGCTCTCTGACCTGGCATAGTTCACCAAAGTGAGCAGTGGGGTTTCCAGTAACTGAAGAATAGCCAGGGGCCCCTCAACTTCCAACAGTGCAACCTGTAGAGAGAGAGAGAGAGAGATTCACACATGACAATGACGGCAATGCCATTGAAACCTGCTCTGCCATGTAATCATGGCGGATCAAACACTTCCACACAACATCGTCTCCATTCCAAACAGCATCTCCTACATTTTTCAACAGGGTCCCTGCTATTAGACTCCCACCCAGGGTAAACATTGTATTGCCCCACACTGTCTATCTCCTGTATTACTAGGTAGGTTTCATTTGGATTACCTCTCATTGATTAGATTACTCAGTGTGGAAACAGGCCCTTTGGCCCAACAAGTCCACACCAACCCTCCGAAGAGCAGCCCACCCAAACCCATTCCCCTACATTTACCCCTTCACCTAACACGACAGGCAATTTAGCATGGCCAATTCACCCTAAGCTGCACATCTTTTGGATTGTGGGAGGAAACCGGAGCACCCGGAGGAAACCCACGCAGACACGGGGAGAATGTGCAAACTCCACACAGAGAGTCCCCTGAGGCAGGAATTGAACCCGGGTACTTTGGCGCTGTGAGACAGCAGTGCTAACCACTGTGCCACTGTGCCGCCCTAAAACCCTGTAACCTAGAGAGATTACATGTCCAGCTTGTCCAAACTCTCTTCATCACACAGGGCCACCATTACCTGGAACAAGTCTGGTGAAATTCCATTGACTCCCTCTGTGTCAAAGACATCTTTCCAGACGAAAGGAGACTGAAACTGTGCAGAGATTTCCAGATGTAGTCTAACTAAGCAGCTATATAATAGAGGTAAGATTTCACTACTCTGGATACAGAGACACACAGCACTGACCCTCCGACAGTGCGGCACTCCCTCAGCACTGACCCTCCATCAGTGTGGCACTCTCTTGATACTGACCCTCCGACAGTGCGGCACTCCCTCAGCACTGACCCCCAAACAGAGCAGCACTCCCTCGATACTGACCCTCCGACAGTGCGGCACTCCCTCAGTACTGACCCTCTGACAGTGTGGTACCCCCTCAGTACTGACCCTCCGACAGTGTGGCCCCCCACCATCAGCACTGACCCTCTGACAGTGCGGCACTCCCTCAGCACTGACCCTCTGACAGTGTGGCACTCCCTCAGCACTGACCCTCCGACAGTGTGGCACTCCCTCAGCACTGACCCTCCAACAGTGTGGCACTCCCTCAGCAAAGACCCTCCAACAGTGTGGCACTCCCTCAGCACTGACCCCCAAACAGAGCGGCACTCCCTCGATACTGACCTTCCGACAGTGCGGCACTCCCTCAGTACTGACCCTCTGACAGTGTGGTACCCCCTCAGTTCTGACCCTCTGAAAGTGTGGCCCCCCCCATCAGCACTGACCCTCTGACAGTGCGGCATTCCCTCAGCACTGACCCTCCAACAGTGTGGCACTCCCTCAGCAAAGACCCTCCAACAGTGTGGCACTCCCTCAGCAAAGACTCTCCAACAGTGTGGCACTCCCTCAGCACTGACCGTCCAACAGTGTGGCACTCGCTCGATACTGAACCTCCGACAGTGTGGCACTCCCTCAGCACTGACCCTCCGACAGTGCAGCTCTCCCTCAGCACTGACCCTCCAACAGTGTGGCACTCCTTCAGTATTGACCCTGCGACAGTGTGACACTCCCTCGATACGGACCCTCTGACAGTGCGGCACTCCCTCAGCACTGACCCTGCGACAGTGTGCCTCTCCCTCAGTACTGACCCTCTGACAGTGCGGCACTCCCTCAGCACTGACCCTGCGACAAAGTGCCTCTCCCTCAGTACTGACCCTCCGACAGTGCGGCACTCCATCAGCACTGATCCTCCAACAGTGTGGCACTCCCTCAGCACTGACTCTCCAACAGTGTGGCACTCCCTCAGCACTGACCCTGTGACAGTGTGCCTCTCCCTCAGTATTGACCTCCCACAGTGTGGCATTCCCTCAGCACTGACACTCAGACAGTGCGGCACTCCCTCAGTACTGATCCTCCATCAGTGTGGCACTCCCTTGATACTGACCCTCCGACAGTGCGGAGCTCCCTCAGTACTGACCCTCTGACAGTGTGGTACCCCCTCAGTACTGACCCTCCGACAGTGTGGCCCCCCCCATCAGCACTGACCCTCTGACAGTGTGGCACTCCCTCAGCACTGACCCTCCAACAGTGTTGCACTCCCTCAGCACTGACCCTTCGACAGTGCGGCACTCCCTCAGCACTGACCCTCCAACAGTTCAGCACTCGCTCGATACTGACCCTCCGACAGGATGGCACTCCCTCAACATTGATCCTCCAACAGTGCGGCCCTCCCTCAGTACTGACCCTCCAACAGTGTGGCATTCCCTTGATACTGACCCTCCGACAGTGCGGCACCCCCTCAGTAGTGATATTCCAACAGAGCGGCACTTCCTCAGCACTGACTCTCTGACAATGTGGCACTCCCTCAGAAATGACCCTCCGACAGTGCGACATGGCCTCAGCACTGACCCTGTGACAGTGCAGCACTCCCTCAGCATTAAGCCTCCAACAATGCTGCACTCCCTCAGTATTGCCCCTCCGACAGTGCGGCACTGTCTCAGTACTGACCCTCTGACTGTGCAGCACTCCCTCAGCACTGACTCTCCAACAGTGTGGCACTCGCTCAGCATTGACCCTCCGACAGTGTGGCACTCGCTCAGCATTGACCCTCCGACAGTGTGGCATTCCCTCAGCATGATACTCAAACAGTGCGGCACTTCCTCGACACTGACCCCACCCCCCACGACAGTGCCGCACTCCCTCAGTCACGACCCTCCAACAATGCAGCACTTCCTCGGTACTGACCGTCCAGCAGTGCGGCACTCTCTCAGCACTCAACACCTGACAGTGCCGCACTCCCTCAGTACTGACCCTCCAACAGTACTGCACTCCCTCAGCACTAACCCACCGACAGTGCGACACACCCTCATCACTAACCCTCTCACAGTGCAGCACTCCCTCAAGCACTGACCCTCTGACAGTGCAGCACACCCTCAGCACTGACCCTCTGACTGTGCAGCACTCCCTCAGTACTGACTTTCTGACAGAGCAGCATTCCCTCAGTAGTGATCCTCTGGCAGTGCGGCGCTCCCTCAGCACTCACCCACTGACAGTGCGGCACTCCCTCAGCGCTAAGTCTTTAACAGTGTGGCACTCCCACAGTGTGGCTGACCCTCCAATAGTGCGCATGACTTCAGCACAGACCACTGGACAGTGCAGCAGTCCCTCAGCACTCATCCACTGACAACGTGGCACTCCCTCAGCACTGACCCTCCAACAGTGTGGCACTCCCTCACTGACCCTCTGACAGTGCAGCACTCCCTCAGCACTGACCCACTGACAGTGCGGCACTCCCACACTGACCCTCCAACAGTATGGCACTCCCTCAGCACTGACCCTCCAAAAGTGCAGTACTCCCTCAGTACTGACCCCCAAACAGAGCGGCACTCCCTCCATACTGACCCTCTGACAGTGCGGCACTCCCTCAGCACTGATCCTCCGAATGTGCGGCACTCCCTCAATACTGACCCTCTGACAGTGCGGAACTACCTCAGTACTGACCTACCGACAGTGTGGCCCTCCCTCAGCAGTGACCCTTTGACAGTGCGGCACTCCCTCAGCACTGACACTCTGAAAGTGCGGCACTCCCTCAGTACTGATCCACCGACAGTGTGGCACTCCTTCAGCACTGAACCTCCAACAGTGCGGCACACCCTCAGTACCGACCCCCAAACAGAGCGGCACTCCCTCTATACTGACCCTCCGACAGTGCAGCACACCCTTAGCACTGACCTTCCGACAGTGCAGCGCTCCCTCAGCACTGACCCCCAAACTGAGCGGCACTCCCTCTATACTGACCCACCGACAGTGTGGTACTTCCGCAGCACTGACCCTCCAAAAGTGCAGCACTCCCTCAATACTGACCCCCAAAAAAAGCCGCACTCCTCTATCCTGACCCTCCGACAAGGCGGCACTCCCTCAGTACTGACCCACCTACAGTGCGGCACTCCCTCAGTACTGACCCACCTACAGTGCGGCACTCCCTCAGCACTGACACTCTGACAGTGCGGCACTCCCTCAGTACTGACCCTCTGACAATGTGGCACACCCTTAGCACTAACCCTCCAACAGTGCGGCACTCCCTCAGTACTGACCCTCTGACAGTGCGGCACTACCTCAGTACTGACCTACCGACAGTGTGGCCCTCCCTCAGCAGTGACCCTTTGACAGTGCGGCACTCCCTCAGTACTGACCCTCTGACAATGTGGCACACCCTTAGCACTGACCCTCCGACAGAACAGCACTCCCTCAGCACGGACCCCCAAACAGAGCGGCACTCCCTCTATACTGACCCACCGACAGTGTGGCAATTCCTCAGCACTGACCCTCCGACAGTGCGGCGCTCCCTCAGTACTGAACCCCAAAAAGAGCCGCACTCCCTCTATACTGACCCTCCGACAGTGCAGCACACCCTTAGCACTGACCCTCCGATAGTACAGCACTCCCTCAGTACTGACCCGCTGACAATGTGGCACACCTTTAGTACTGACCGTACGACTGTGTGGCACTCCCTCAGCACTGATTCTCCAACAGTGCGGCACTCCCTCAGCACTGACCCTGCAACAGTGTGTCACTGCCTCGGCACTGACCCTCCAACAGTGCAGCATTCCCTCCGTACTGACCCTCCGATAGTGCAGCACTCCCTCAGCACTGTCCCTCTGATAGTGCGGCACTCCCTCAGCACTGACCCTCCGATAATGCGGCACTCCCTCAGCACTGAACCTCCGACAGTGTGGCACACCCTCAGCACTGACCATACGACAGTGTGGCGCTCCCTCAGGACTGACCCTCCAACAGTGCGGCACTCACTCAGCACTGACCCTCTGACAATGTGGCACACCCTTAGCACTAACCCTCCAACATTGCGGCACTCCCTCAGTACTGACCCTCCAACAGTGCGGCACTCCCTCAGTACTGACCTACCAACAGTGTGGCACTCCCTCAGCACTGACCCTCTGACAATGTGGCATACCCTTAATACTGACCTTCCGAAGAGTGCAGCACTCCCTAGCACTGACTCTCCACCAGTGCGGCATTCCCTCAGTACTGACCGAGCAACAGTGCGTCACTGCCTGCGCACTGACCCTTCACAGTGCGGCACTCCCTCAGCACTGATCCTCCGAATGTGCGGCACTCTCTCAGTACTGACCCACCTACAGTGCGGCACACCCTCAGCACTGACACTCTGACAGTGCGGCACTCTCTCAGTACTGACCCTCTGACAATGTGGCACACCCTTAGCACTGACCCACTGACAGTGCGGCACTCCCTCAGCACTGACCCACTGACAGTGCGGCACTCCCACACTGACCCTCCAACAGTATGGCACTCCCTCAGCACTGACCCTCCAAAAGTGCAGTGCTCCCTCAGTACTGACCCCCAAACAGAGCGGCACTCCCTCCATACTGACCCTCTGACAGTGCGGCACTCCCTCAGCACTGATCCTCCGAATGTGCGGCACTCCCTCAGTACTGACCCTCTGACAGTGCGGCACTACCTCAGTACTGACCTACCGACAGTGTGGCCCTCCCTCAGCAGTGACCCTTTGACAGTGCGGCACTCCCTCAGCACTGACACTCTGAAAGTGCGGCACTCCCTCAGTACTGATCCACCGACAGTGTGGCACTCCTTCAGCACTGAACCTCCAACAGTGCGGCACACCCTCAGTACCGACCCCCAAACAGAGCGGCACTCCCTCTATACTGACCCTCCGACAGTGCAGCACACCCTTAGCACTGACCTTCCGACAGTGCAGCGCTCCCTCAGCACTGACCCCCAAACTGAGCGGCACTCCCTCTATACTGACCCACCGACAGTGTGGTACTTCCGCAGCACTGACCCTCCAAAAGTGCAGCATTCCCTCAATACTGACCCCCAAAAAAAGCCGCACTCCTCTATCCTGACCCTCCGACAAGGCGGCACTCCCTCAGTACTGACCCACCTACAGTGCAGCACTCCCTCAGTACTGACCCACCTACAGTGCGGCACTCCCTCAGCACTGACACTCTGACAGTGCGGCACTCCCTCAGTACTGACCCTCTGACAATGTGGCACACCCTTAGCACTAACCCTCCAACAGTGCGGCACTCCCTCAGTACTGACCCTCTGACAGTGCGGCACTACCTCAGTACTGACCTACCGACAGTGTGGCCCTCCCTCAGCAGTGACCCTTTGACAGTGCGGCACTCCCTCAGTACTGACCCTCTGACAATGTGGCACACCCTTAGCACTGACCCTCCGACAGAACAGCACTCCCTCAGCACGGACCCCCAAACAGAGCGGCACTCCCTCTATACTGACCCACCGACAGTGTGGCAATTCCTCAGCACTGACCCTCCGACAGTGCGGCACTCCCTCAGTACTGACCCCCAAAAAGAGCCGCACTCCCTCTATACTGACCCTCCGACAGTGCAGCACACCCTTAGCACTGACCCTCCGATAGTGCAGCACTCCCTCAGTACTGACCCGCTGACAATGTGGCACACCTTTAGTACTGACCGTACGACTGTGTGGCACTCCCTCAGCACTGATTCTCCAACAGTGCGGCACTCCCTCAGCACTGACCCTGCAACAGTGTGTCACTGCCTCGGCACTGACCCTCCAACAGTGCAGCATTCCCTCCGTACTGACCCTCCGATAGTGCAGCACTCCCTCAGCACTGTCCCTCTGATAGTGCGGCACTCCCTCAGCACTGACCCTCCGATAATGCGGCACTCCCTCAGCACTGAACCTCCGACAGTATGGCACACCCTCAGCACTGACCATACGACAGTGTGGCGCTCCCTCAGGACTGACCCTCCAACAGTGCGGCACTCACTCAGCACTGACCCTCTGACAATGTGGCACACCCTTAGCACTAACCCTCCAACATTGCGGCACTCCCTCAGTACTGACCCTCCAACAGTGCGGCACTCCCTCAGCACTGACCCTCCAACAGTTCAGCACTCGCTCGATACTGACCCTCCGACAGGATGGCACTCCCTCAACATTGATCCTCCAACAGTGCGGCCCTCCCTCAGTACTGACCCTCCAACAGTGTGGCATTCCCTTGATACTGACCCTCCGACAGTGCGGCACCCCCTCAGTAGTGATATTCCAACAGAGCGGCACTTCCTCAGCACTGACTCTCTGACAATGTGGCACTCCCTCAGAAATGACCCTCCGACAGTGCGACATGGCCTCAGCACTGACCCTGTGACAGTGCAGCACTCCCTCAGCATTAAGCCTCCAACAATGCTGCACTCCCTCAGTATTGCCCCTCCGACAGTGCGGCACTGTCTCAGTACTGACCCTCTGACTGTGCAGCACTCCCTCAGCACTGACTCTCCAACAGTGTGGCACTCGCTCAGCATTGACCCTCCGACAGTGTGGCACTCGCTCAGCATTGACCCTCCGACAGTGTGGCATTCCCTCAGCATGATACTCAAACAGTGCGGCACTTCCTCGACACTGACCCCACCCCCCACGACAGTGCCGCACTCCCTCAGTCACGACCCTCCAACAATGCAGCACTTCCTCGGTACTGACCGTCCAGCAGTGCGGCACTCCCTCAGCACTCAACACCTGACAGTGCCGCACTCCCTCAGTACTGACCCTCCAACAGTACTGCACTCCCTCAGCACTAACCCACCGACAGTGCGACACACCCTCATCACTAACCCTCTCACAGTGCAGCACTCCCTCAAGCACTGACCCTCTGACAGTGCAGCACACCCTCAGCACTGACCCTCTGACTGTGCAGCACTCCCTCAGTACTGACTTTCTGACAGAGCAGCATTCCCTCAGTAGTGATCCTCTGGCAGTGCGGCGCTCCCTCAGCACTCACCCACTGACAGTGCGGCACTCCCTCAGCGCTAAGTCTTTAACAGTGTGGCACTCCCACAGTGTGGCTGACCCTCCAATAGTGCGCATGACTTCAGCACAGACCACTGGACAGTGCAGCAGTCCCTCAGCACTCATCCACTGACAACGTGGCACTCCCTCAGCACTGACCCTCCAACAGTGTGGCACTCCCTCACTGACCCTCTGACAGTGCAGCACTCCCTCAGCACTGACCCACTGACAGTGCGGCACTCCCACACTGACCCTCCAACAGTATGGCACTCCCTCAGCACTGACCCTCCAAAAGTGCAGTACTCCCTCAGTACTGACCCCCAAACAGAGCGGCACTCCCTCCATACTGACCCTCTGACAGTGCGGCACTCCCTCAGCACTGATCCTCCGAATGTGCGGCACTCCCTCAATACTGACCCTCTGACAGTGCGGAACTACCTCAGTACTGACCTACCGACAGTGTGGCCCTCCCTCAGCAGTGACCCTTTGACAGTGCGGCACTCCCTCAGCACTGACACTCTGAAAGTGCGGCACTCCCTCAGTACTGATCCACCGACAGTGTGGCACTCCTTCAGCACTGAACCTCCAACAGTGCGGCACACCCTCAGTACCGACCCCCAAACAGAGCGGCACTCCCTCTATACTGACCCTCCGACAGTGCAGCACACCCTTAGCACTGACCTTCCGACAGTGCAGCGCTCCCTCAGCACTGACCCCCAAACTGAGCGGCACTCCCTCTATACTGACCCACCGACAGTGTGGTACTTCCGCAGCACTGACCCTCCAAAAGTGCAGCACTCCCTCAATACTGACCCCCAAAAAAAGCCGCACTCCTCTATCCTGACCCTCCGACAAGGCGGCACTCCCTCAGTACTGACCCACCTACAGTGCGGCACTCCCTCAGTACTGACCCACCTACAGTGCGGCACTCCCTCAGCACTGACACTCTGACAGTGCGGCACTCCCTCAGTACTGACCCTCTGACAATGTGGCACACCCTTAGCACTAACCCTCCAACAGTGCGGCACTCCCTCAGTACTGACCCTCTGACAGTGCGGCACTACCTCAGTACTGACCTACCGACAGTGTGGCCCTCCCTCAGCAGTGACCCTTTGACAGTGCGGCACTCCCTCAGTACTGACCCTCTGACAATGTGGCACACCCTTAGCACTGACCCTCCGACAGAACAGCACTCCCTCAGCACGGACCCCCAAACAGAGCGGCACTCCCTCTATACTGACCCACCGACAGTGTGGCAATTCCTCAGCACTGACCCTCCGACAGTGCGGCGCTCCCTCAGTACTGAACCCCAAAAAGAGCCGCACTCCCTCTATACTGACCCTCCGACAGTGCAGCACACCCTTAGCACTGACCCTCCGATAGTACAGCACTCCCTCAGTACTGACCCGCTGACAATGTGGCACACCTTTAGTACTGACCGTACGACTGTGTGGCACTCCCTCAGCACTGATTCTCCAACAGTGCGGCACTCCCTCAGCACTGACCCTGCAACAGTGTGTCACTGCCTCGGCACTGACCCTCCAACAGTGCAGCATTCCCTCCGTACTGACCCTCCGATAGTGCAGCACTCCCTCAGCACTGTCCCTCTGATAGTGCGGCACTCCCTCAGCACTGACCCTCCGATAATGCGGCACTCCCTCAGCACTGAACCTCCGACAGTGTGGCACACCCTCAGCACTGACCATACGACAGTGTGGCGCTCCCTCAGGACTGACCCTCCAACAGTGCGGCACTCACTCAGCACTGACCCTCTGACAATGTGGCACACCCTTAGCACTAACCCTCCAACATTGCGGCACTCCCTCAGTACTGACCCTCCAACAGTGCGGCACTCCCTCAGTACTGACCTACCAACAGTGTGGCACTCCCTCAGCACTGACCCTCTGACAATGTGGCATACCCTTAATACTGACCTTTGGAAGAGTTCAGCACTCCCTAGCACTGACTCTCCACCAGTGCGGCATTCCCTCAGTACTGACCCAGCAACAGTGCGTCACTGCCTGCGCACTGACCCTTCACAGTGCGGCACTCCCTCAGCACTGATCCTCCGAATGTGCGGCACTCTCTCAGTACTGACCCACCTACAGTGCAGCACACCCTCAGCACTGACACTCTGACAGTGCGGCACTCTCTCAGTACTGACCCTCTGACAATGTGGCACACCCTTAGCACTGACCCTCTGACAGTGCGGCACTCCCTCAGCACTGACCCACTGACAGTGCGGCACTCCCACACTGACCCTCCAACAGTATGGCACTCCCTCAGCACTGACCCTCCAAAAGTGCAGTGCTCCCTCAGTACTGACCCCCAAACAGAGCGGCACTCCCTCCATACTGACCCTCTGACAGTGCGGCACTCCCTCAGCACTGATCCTCCGAATGTGCGGCACTCCCTCAGTACTGACCCTCTGACAGTGCGGCACTACCTCAGTACTGACCTACCGACAGTGTGGCCCTCCCTCAGCAGTGACCCTTTGACAGTGCGGCACTCCCTCAGCACTGACACTCTGAAAGTGCGGCACTCCCTCAGTACTGATCCACCGACAGTGTGGCACTCCTTCAGCACTGAACCTCCAACAGTGCGGCACACCCTCAGTACCGACCCCCAAACAGAGCGGCACTCCCTCTATACTGACCCTCCGACAGTGCAGCACACCCTTAGCACTGACCTTCCGACAGTGCAGCGCTCCCTCAGCACTGACCCCCAAACTGAGCGGCACTCCCTCTATACTGACCCACCGACAGTGTGGTACTTCCGCAGCACTGACCCTCCAAAAGTGCAGCATTCCCTCAATACTGACCCCCAAAAAAAGCCGCACTCCTCTATCCTGACCCTCCGACAAGGCGGCACTCCCTCAGTACTGACCCACCTACAGTGCGGCACTCCCTCAGTACTGACCCACCTACAGTGCGGCACTCCCTCAGCACTGACACTCTGACAGTGCGGCACTCCCTCAGTACTGACCCTCTGACAATGTGGCACACCCTTAGCACTAACCCTCCAACAGTGCGGCACTCCCTCAGTACTGACCCTCTGACAGTGCGGCACTACCTCAGTACTGACCTACCGACAGTGTGGCCCTTCCTCAGCAGTGACCCTTTGACAGTGCGGCACTCCCTCAGTACTGACCCTCTGACAATGTGGCACACCCTTAGCACTGACCCTCCGACAGAACAGCACTCCCTCAGCACGGACCCCCAAACAGAGCGGCACTCCCTCTATACTGACCCACCGACAGTGTGGCAATTCCTCAGCACTGACCCTCCGACAGTGCGGCACTCCCTCAGTACTGACCCCCAAAAAGAGCCGCACTCCCTCTATACTGACCCTCCGACAGTGCAGCACACCCTTAGCACTGACCCTCCGATAGTGCAGCACTCCCTCAGCACTGACCCGCTGACAATGTGGCACACCTTTAGTACTGACCGTACGACTGTGTGGCACTCCCTCAGCACTGATTCTCCAACAGTGCGGCACTCCCTCAGCACTGACCCTGCAACAGTGTGTCACTGCCTCGGCACTGACCCTCCAACAGTGCAGCATTCCCTCCGTACTGACCCTCCGATAGTGCAGCACTCCCTCAGCACTGTCCCTCTGATAGTGCGGCACTCCCTCAGCACTGACCCTCCGATAATGCGGCACTCCCTCAGCACTGAACCTCCGACAGTGTGGCACACCCTCAGCACTGACCATACGACAGTGTGGCGCTCCCTCAGGACTGACCCTCCAACAGTGCGGCACTCACTCAGCACTGACCCTCTGACAATGTGGCACACCCTTAGCACTAACCCTCCAACATTGCGGCACTCCCTCAGTACTGACCCTCCAACAGTGCGGCACTCTCTCAGTACTGACCTACCAACAGTGTGGCACTCCCTCAGCACTGACCCTCTGACAATGTGGCATACCCTTAATACTGACCTTTGGAAGAGTTCAGCACTCCCTAGCACTGACTCTCCACCAGTGCGGCATTCCCTCAGTACTGACCCAGCAACAGTGCGTCACTGCCTGCGCACTGACCCCTCACAGTGCAGCATTCCCTCAGTACTGACCCTCTGAGAGTGCAGCACTCCCTCAGCACTGACGCTCCGATAGTGCGGCACTCTCTCAGCACTGACTCTTCACCAGTGCGGCACTCTCACAGAACTGACCCTCCGATAGTGCGGCACTCCCTCAGTACTGACCCTGCAACAGTGTGTCACTGCTTCGGCACTGACCCTCCAACAGTGCAGCATTCCCTCAGTACTGACCCTCCGATAGTGCGGCACTCCCTCAGCACTGACCCTCTGATAATGCGGCACTTTCACAGCACTGACCCTCCGACAGTGTGGCACACTCTCAGCACTGACCCTCCAACAGTGCGGCAGTCCCTCAGCACTCACCCACTGACAGGATGGCACTCCCTCAGCACTGACCCTCCAACAGTGTGGCACTCCCTCAGCACACATCCGCTGACAGTGTGGCACTCCCTCAGCACTGATGCTCCAACAGTGCGACACTCCCTCAGCACTCACCCACTGACAGTGCAGCACTCCTTCAGTACTGACCCTCCGATAGTGCGGCTCTCCCTCAGTACTGACCCAGCAACAGTGTGTCACTGCCTCGGCACTGACCCTCCAACAGTGCAGCATTCCCTAAGTACTGATCCACCGACAGTGTGGGACTTCCTCAGCACTGATCCCCAAAAAGAGCTGCACTCCCTCTATACTGACCCTCCGACAGTGCAGCACACCCTTAGCACTGACCCTCCAATGGTGCGGCACTCCCGCAGTACTGACCCGCTGACAATGTGGCAAACCATTAGCACTGACCCTCCGACAGTGTGGCACTCCCTCAGCGCTATCCCTCCAACAGTGCGGAACACCATCAGCACTGACCCTGCAACAGTGTGTCACTGCCTCGGCACTGACCCTCCAACAGTGCAGCATTCCCTCCGTACTGACCCTCCGATAGTGCTGCATTCCCTCAGCACTGTCCCCCTGATAGTGCGGCACTCCCTCAGCACTGACCCTCCGATAATGCAGCATTCTCACAGCACTGACCCTCCGACAGTGTGGCACACCCTCAGCAGTGACCCTTTGACAGTGTGGCGCTCCCTCAGCACTGACCCTCCAACAGTGCGGCACTCACTCAGCACTGACCCTCTGACAATGTGGCATACCCTTAGCACTAACCCTCCAACATTGCGGCACTCCCTCAGTACTGACCCTCCAACAGTGCGGCACTCCCTCAGTACTGACCAACCAACAGTGTGGCACTCCCTCAGCACTGACCCTCTGACAATGTGGCATGCCCTTAATACTGACCTTCCGAAGAGTGCAGCACTCCCTAGCACTGACTCTCCACCAGTGCGGCATTCCCTCAGTACTGACCCAGCAACAGTGCGTCACTGCCTGCGCACTAACCCTTCACAGTGCAGCATTCCCTCAGTACTGACCCTCTGATAGTGCGGCACTCCCTCAGCACTGACCCTCCGACAGTGCGGCACTCTCTCAGCACTGACTCTCCACCAGTGCGGCACTCTCACAGAACTGACCCTCCGATAGTGCGACACTCCCTCAGTACTGACCCTCCGATAATGCAGCATTCTCACAGCACTGACCCTCCGACAGTGTGGCACACCCTCAGCAGTGACCCTTTGACAGTGTGGCGCTCCCTCAGCACTGACCCTCCAACAGTGCGGCACTCACTCAGCACTGACCCTCTGACAATGTGGCACACCCTTAGCACTAACCCTCCAACATTGCGGCACTCCCTCAGTACTGACCCTCCAACAGTGCGGCACTCCCTCAGTACTGACCAACCAACAGTGTGGCACTCCCTCAGCACTGACGCTCTGACAATGTGGCATGCCCTTAATACTGACCTTCCGAAGAGTGGAGCACTCCCTAGCACTGACTCTCCACCAGTGCGGCATTCCCTCAGTACTGACCCAGCAACAGTGCGTCACTGCCTGCGCACTAACCCTTCACAGTGCAGCATTCCCTCAGTACTGACCCTCTGATAGTGCGGCACTCCCTCAGCACTGACCCTCCGACAGTGCGGCACTCTCTCAGCACTGACTCTCCACCAGTGCGGCACTCTCACAGAACTGACCCTCCGATAGTGCGACACTCCCTCAGTACTGACCCTGCAACAGTGTGTCACTGCTTCGGCACTGACCCTCCAACAGTGCAGTATTCCCTCAGTACTGACCCACCGATAGTGCGGCTCTCCCTCAGCACTGTCCCTCTGATAGTGCGACTCTCCCTCAGCACTGTCCCTCTGATAGTGCGGCACTCCCTCAGCACTGTCCCTCCGATAATGCGGCACTCTCACAGCACTAACCCTCCGACAGTGTGGCACACTCTCAGCACTGACCCTCCAACAGTGCGGCAGTCCCTCAGCACTCACCCACTGACAGGATGGCACTCCCTCAGCACTGACCCTCCAACAGTGTGTCACTCCGTCAGCACACACCCGCTGACAGTGTGGCACTCCCTCAGCACTGATGCTCCAACAGTGCGGCACTCCCTCAGCACTCACCCACTGACAGTGCAGCACTCCTTCAGTACTGACCCTCCGATAGTGCGGCACTCCCTCAGTACTGACCCAGCAACAGTGTGTCACTGCCTCGGCACTGACCCTCCAACAGTGCAGCATTCCCTCAGTACTGACCCCCCAAAAAAAGCCGCACTCCTCTATCCTGGCCCTCCGACAGTGCGGCACTCCCTCAGTACTGACCCACCTAAAGTGCGGCACTCCCTCAGTACTGACCCACCTACAGTGCGGCACTCCCTCAGTACTGTCCTCTCACAATGTGGCACACCCTTAGCACTAACCCTCCAACAGTGCGGCACTCCCTCGGTACTGACCCTCTGACAGTGCGGCACTCCCTCAGTACTGACCAACCAACAGTGTGGCACTCCCTCAGCACTGACGCTCTGACAATGTGGCATGCCCTTAATACTGACCTTCCGAAGAGTGGAGCACTCCCTAGCACTGACTCTCCACCAGTGCGGCATTCCCTCAGTACTGACCCAGCAACAGTGCGTCACTGCCTGCGCACTGACCCTTCACAGTGCAGCATTCCCTCAGTACTGACCCTCTGATAGTGCTGCACTCCCTCAGCACTGACCCTCCGACAGTGCGGCACTCTCTCAGTACTGACCCTGCAACAGTGTGTCACTGCTTCAGCACTGACCCTCCAACAGTGCAGTATTCCCTCAGTACTGACCCTCCGATAGTGCGGCTCTCCCTCAGCACTGTCCCTCTGATAGTGCGGCTCTCCCTCAGCACTGTCCCTCTGATAGTGCGGCACTCCCTCAGTACTGACCCACCTACAGTGCGGCACTCCCTCAGTACTGACCCACCTACAGTGCGGCACTCCCTCAGTACTGTCCTCTCACAATGTGGCACACCCTTAGCACTAACCCTCCAACAGTGCGGCACTCCCTCGGTACTGACCCTCTGACAGTGCGGCACTACCTCAGTACTGACCTACCGACAGTGTGGCCCTTCCTCAGCAGTGACCCTTTGACAGTGCGGCACTCCCTCAGTACTGACCCTCTGACAATGTGGCACACCCTTAGCACTGACCCTCCGGCAGTACAGCACTCCCTCAGCACGGACCCCCAAACAGAGCGGCACTCCCTCTATACTGACCCACCGACAGTGTGGCAATTCCTCAGCACTGACCATCCGACAGTGCGGCACTCCCTCAGTACTGATCGCCAAAAAGAGCCACACTCCCTCTATACTGACCCTCCGACAGTGCAGCACACCCTTAGCACTGACCCTCCAGCAGTACAGCTCTCCCTCAGCACGGACCCCCAAACAGAGCGGCACTCCCTCTATACTGACCCACCGACAGTGTGGCAATTCCTCAGCACTGACCCTCCGATAGTGCGGCACTCCCTCAGCACTGTCCCTCTGATAGTGCGGCATTCCCTCAGCACTGACCCTCCGATAATGCAGCACTCCCTCAGCACTGACCCTCCGACAGTGTGGCACACCCTCAGCACTGACGATACGACAGTGTGGCGCTCCCTCAGCACTGACCCTCCAACAGTGCGGCACTCACTCAGCACTGACCCTCCAACAGTGCGGCACTCCCTCAGCACTGACCCTGCAACAGTGTGTCACTGCCACGGCACTGACCCTCCAACAGTGCAGCATTCCCTCAGTACTGACCCTCCAATAGTGCGGCACTCCCTCAGCACTGTCCCTCTGATAGTGCGGCACTCCCTCAGCACTGACCTTCCGATAATGCAGCACTCCCTCAGCACTGACCCTCCGACAGTGTGGCGCTCCCTCAGCACTGACCCTCCAACAGTGCGGCACTCACTCAGCACACACCCTCTGACAATGTGGCACACCCTTAGCACTAACCCTCCAACATTACGGCACTCCCTCAGTACTGACCCTCCAACAGTGCGGCACTCCCTCAGTACTGACCTACCAACAGTGTGGCACTCCCTCAGCACTGACCCTCTGACAATGTGGCATACCCTTAATACTGACCTTCCGAAGAGTGCAGCACTCCCTAGCACTGACTCTCCACCAGTGCGGCATTCCCTCAGTCCTGACCCAGCAACACTGCGTCACTGCCTGCGCACTGACCCTTCACAGTGCAGCATTCCCTCAGTACTGACCCTCTGAGAGTGCGGCACTCCCTCAGCACTGACCCTCCGATAGTGCGGCACTCTCTCAGCACTGACTCTCCACCAGTGCGGCACTCTCACAGAACTGACCCTCCGATAGTGCGGCACTCCCTCAGTACTGACCCTGCAACAGTGTGTCACTGCTTCGGCACTGACCCTCCAACAGTGCAGCATTCCCTCAGTACTGACCCTCCGATAGTGCGGCACTCCCTCACCACTGTCCCTCTGATAGTGCGGCACTCCCTCAGCACGGACCCTCTGATAGTGCGGCACTCCCTCAGCACTGACCCTCCGATAATGCGGCACTCTCACAGCACTGACCCTCCGACAGTGTGGCACACTCTCAGCACTGACCCACCGACAGTGTGGCACTTCCTCAGCACTGATCCACAAAAAGAGCCGCACTCCCTCTATACTGACCCTCCGACAGTGTAGCACACCCTTAGCACTGACCCTCCAATAGTGCGGCACTCTCGCAGTACTGACCCGCTGACAATGTGGCACACCTTTAGCACTGTCCCTCCGACAGTGTGACACTCCCTCAGCACTGACCCTCCAACAGTGCGGCACTCCCTCAGCACTCACCCACTGACAGTGTGGCACTCCCTCAGCGCTAACACTCCAACAGAGTGGCACTCCCTCAGCGCTAACCCTCCAACAGTGCGGAACACCATCAGCACTGACCCTGCATCAGTGTGTCACTGCCTCGGCACTGACCCTCCAACAGTGCAGCATTCCCTCCGTACTGACCCTCCGATAGTGCGGCATTGCCTCAGCACTGTCCCCCTGATAGTGCGGCACTCCCTCAGCACTGACCCTCCGATAATGCAGCATTCTCACAGCACTGACCCTCCGACAGTGTGGCACACCCTCAGCACTGACCCTCCGACAGTGTGGCACTCCCTCAGCACTGACCCTCCAACAGTGCGGCACTCCCTCAGCGCTAACCCACTGACAGTGTGGCATTCCCTCAGCACTGACCCTCCAACAGTGCGGCACTCCCTCAGCACTCACCCACTGACAGTGTGGCACTCCCTCAGCACTAACCCTCCAACAGAGTGGCACTCCCTCAGCGCTAACCCTCCAACAGTGCGGAACACCATCAGCACTGACCCTGCAACAGTGTGTCACTGCCTCGGCACTGACCCTCCAACAGTGCAGCATTCCCTCAGTACTGACCCTCCGATAGTGCGGCACTCCCTCAGCACTGTCCCTCTGATAGTGCGGCACTCCCTCAGCACTGACCCTCCGATAATGCAGCATTCTCACAGCACTGACCCTCCGACAGTGTGTCACACCCTCAGCACTGACCATACGACAGTGTGGCACTCCCTAAGTACCGACCCCAAAACAGAGCGGCACTCCCTCGGTACTGACCCACCTACAGTACGGCACTCCCACAGCACTGACACTCTGAAAGTGCGGCACTCCCTCAGTACTGATCCACCGACAGTGTGGCACTCCCTCAGCACTGAACCTCCAACAGTGCGGCACACCCTCAGTACCGACCCCCAAACAGAGCGGCACTCCCTCTATACTGACCCACCGACAGTGTGGTACTTCCGCAGCACTGACCCTCAAAAAGTGCAGCACTCCCTCAATACTGACCCCCCAAAAAAAGCCGCACTCCTCTATCCTGACCCTCCGACAGTGCGGCACTCCCTCAGTACTGACCCACCTACAGTGCGGCACTCCCTCAGTACTGACCCACCTACAGTGCGGCACTCCCTCAGCACTGACCCTGCAACAGTGTGTCACTGCCTCGGCACTGACCCTCCAACAGTGCAGCATTCCCTCAGTACTGACCCTCCGATAGTGCGGCACTCCCTCAGCACTGTCCCTCTGATAGTGCGGCACTCCCTCAGCACTGACCCTCCGATAATGCAGCACTCCCTCAGCACTGACCCTCCGACAGTGTGGCACACCCTCAGCACTGACCATACGACAGTGTGGCGCTCCCTCAGCACTGACCCTCCGATAATGCAGCACTCCCTCAGTACTGACCCTCTGACAGTGCGGCACTACCTCAGTACTGACCTACCGACAGTGTGGCCCTCCCTCAGCAGTGACCCTTTGACAGTGCGGCACTCCCTCAGTACTGACCCTCTGACAATGTGGCACACCCTTAGCACTGACCCTCCGGCAGTACAGCACTCCCTCAGCACGGACCCCCAAACAGAGCGGCACTCCCTCTATACTGACCCACCGACAGTGTGGCAATTCCTCAGCACTGACCCTCCGACAGTGCGGCACTCCCTCAGTACTGACCGCCAAAAAGAGCCACACTCCCTCTATACTGACCCTCCGACAGTGCAGCACACCCTTAGCACTGACCCTCCGATAGTGCGGCACTCCCTCAGCACTGTCCCTCTGATAGTGCGGCACTCCCTCAGCACTGACCCTCCGATAATGCAGCACTCCCTCAGCACTGACCCTCCGACAGTGTGGCACACCCTCAGCACTGACCATACGACAGTGTGGCGCTCCCTCAGCACTGACCCTCCAACAGTGCGGCACTCACTCAGCACTGACCCTCCAACAGTGCGGCACTCCCTCAGCACTGACCCTGCAACAGTGTGTCACTGCCTCGGCACTGACCCTCCGACAGTGCAGCATTACCTCAGTACTGACCCTCCGATAGTGCGGCACTCCCTCAGCACTGTCCCTCTGATAATGCAGCACTCCCTCAGCACTGACCCTCCGACAGTGTGGCACACCCTCAGCACTGACCATACGACAGTGTGGCGCTCCCTCAGCACTGACCCTCCAACAGTGCGGCACTCCCTCAGTACTGACCTACCAACAGTGTGGCACTCCCTCAGCACTGACCCTCTGACAATGTGGCATACCCTTAATACTGACCTTTGGAAGAGTTCAGCACTCCCTAGCACTGACTCTCCACCAGTGCGGCATTCCCTCAGTACTGACCCAGCAACAGTGCGTCACTGCCTGCGCACTGACCCTTCATAGTGCAGCTTTCCCTCAGTAGTGACCCTCTGAGAGTGCGGCACTCCCTCAGCACTGACCCTCCGATAGTGCGGCACTCCCTCAGCGCTAACCCTCCAACAGTGCGGAACACCATCAGCACTGACCTGCAACAGTGTGTCACTGCCTCGGCACTGACCCTCCAACAGTGCAGCATTCCCTCAGTACTGAACCTCCGATAGTGTGGCACTCCCTCAGCACTGTCCCTCTGATAGTACGGCACTCCCTCAGCATTGACCCTCCGATAATGCAGCATTCTCACAGCACTGACCCTCCGACAGTGTGGCACACCCTCAGCACTGACCATACGACAGAGCGGCACTCCCTCGGTACTGACCCACCTACAGTACGGCACTCCCACAGCACTGACACTCTGAAAGTGCGGCACTCCCTCAGTACTGATCCACCGACAGTGTGGCACTCCCTCAGCACTGAACCTCCAACAGTGCGGCACACCCTCAGTACCGACCTCCAAACAGAGCGGCACTCCCTCTATACTGACCCACCGACAGTGTGGTACTTCCGCAGCACTGACCCTCAAAAAGTGCAGCACTCCCTCAATACTGACCCCCCAAAAAAAGCCGCACTCCTCTATCCTGACCCTCCGACAGTGCGGCACTCCCTCAGTACTGACCCACCTACAGTGCGGCACTCCCTCAGTACTGACCCACCTACAGTGCGGCACTCCCTCAGCACTGACACTCAGACAGTGCGGCACTCCCTCAGTACTGACCCTCTGACAATGTGGTACACCCTTAGCACTAACTCTCCAACAGTGCGGCACTCCCTCAGTACTGACCCTCTGACAGTGCGGCACTACCTCAGTACTGACCTACCGACAGTGTGGCCCTCCCTCAGCAGTGACCCTTTGACAGTGCGGCACTCCCTCAGTACTGATCCTCTGACAACGTGGCACACCCTTAGCACTGACCCTCCGGCAGTACAGCACTCCCTCAGCACGGACTCCCAAACGGAGCGGCACTCCCTCTATACTGACCCTCCGACAGTGTGGCAATTCCTCAGCACTGACCCTCCGACAGTGCGGCACTCCCTCAGTACTGACCCCCAAAAAGAGCCGCACTCCCTCTATACTGACCCTCCGACAGTGCAGCACACCCTTAGCACTGACCCTCCGATAGTGCGGCACTCCCTCAGCACTGTCCCTCTGATAGTGCGGCACTCCCTCAGCACTGACCCTCCGATAATGCGGCACTCCCTCAGCACTGACCATACGACAGTGTGGCACAACATCTGCACTGACCATACGACAGTGCGGCACTCACTCAGCACTGACCCTCTGACAATGTGGCACACCCTTAGCACTAACCCTCCAACTGTGCGGCACTCCCTCAGTACTGATGCTCCGATAGTGCGGCACTCCCTCAGTACTGACCCTGCAACAGTGTGTCACTGCTTTGGCACTGACCCTCCAACAGTGCAGTATTCCCTCAGTACTGACCCTCCGATAGTGCAGCACTCCCTCAGCACTGTCCCTCTGTTAGTGCGGCATTCTCACAGCACTGACCCTCCGACAGTGTGGCACACCCTCAGCACTGACCATACGACAGTGTGGCGCTCCCTCAGCACTGACCCTCCAACAGTGCGGCACTCACTCAGCACTGACCCTCTGACAATATGGCACACCCTTAGCACTAACCCTCCAACATTGCGACACTCCCTCAGTACTGACCCTCCAACAGTGCGGCACTCCCTCAGTACTGACCTACCAACAGTGTGGCACTCCCTCAGCACTGACCCTCTGACAATGTGGCATACCCTTAATACTGACCTTCCGAAGAGTGGAGCAGTCCCTCGCACTGACTCTCCACCAGTGCGGCATTCCCTCAGTACTGACCCAGCAACAGTGCATCACTGCCTGCGCACTGACCCTTCACAGTGCAGCATTCCCTCAGTACTGACCCTCTGAGAGTGCAGCACTCCCTCAGCACTGACCCTCCGATAGTGCGGCACTCTCTCAGTATTGACCTTCTGACAATGTGGCACACCCTTAGCACTAACCCTCCAACAGGGCGGCACTCCCTCAGCACTGACCCTCCGATAGAGCAGCACTCCTTCAGCACTGACCCTCCATTGTGCGGCACTCTCACAGCACTGACTACCTCAGTACTGACCCTCTGACAATGTGGCACTCCCTTAACACTGATGCTCCGACAGTGCGGCATTCCCTCAGCACTGACCCTCTGAAAGTGCGGCACTCCCTCAGCACTGACCCTCTGAAAGTGCTGCACTCCCTCAGCACTGACCCTCCGACAGTGCAGCACCCCTTCAGCACTCACCCATTGACAGTGTGGCATTCCTCAGCGCTAACCCTCCATCAGTGCGGAACACCCTCAGCACTGACCATCCAACAGTGTGGCACTCCCTCGATATTGACTCTCCGACAGTGCGGCACTCTCTCAGCACTGACCCCAAAACGGAGCGCCACTCACTCTATACTGACCCTCCGACAGTGTGGCACTCCCTCAGCACTGACCCTCCAAAGGTGCGGCACTCCCACAGTACCAACCCCAAAACAGAGCGGCATTCCCTCAGTACTGACCCACCTACAGTGCGGCACTCCTTCAGTACTGATCCACCGCCAGTGTGGCACTTCCTCAGCACTGATCCCCAAAAAGAGCCGCACTCCCTCTATACTGACCCTCCGACAGTGCAGCACACCCTTAGCACTGACCCTCCAATAGTGCGGCACTCCCGCAGTACTGACCCACTGACAATGTGGCACACCTTTAGCACTGACCCTCCGACAGTGTGGCACTCCCTCAACACTGACCCTCCAACAGTGCGGCACTCCCTCAGCACTCACCCACTGACAGTGTGGCACTCCCTCAGCGCTAACCCTCCAACAGAGTGGCACTCCCTCAGCGCTAACCCTCCAACAGTGCGGAACACCATCAGCACTGACCCTGCAACAGTGTGTCACTGCCTCGGCACTGACCCTCCAACAGTGCAGCATTCCCTCAGTACTGATCCACCGACAGTGTGGCACTCCCTCAGCACTGAACCTCCAACAGTGCGGCACACCCTCAGTACCGACCTCCAAACAGAGCGGCACTCCCTCTATACTGACCCACCGACAGTGTGGTACTTCCGCAGCACTGACCCTCAAAAAGTGCAGCACTCCCTCAATACTGACCCCCCAAAAAAAGCCGCACTCCTCTATCCTGACCCTCCGACAGTGCGGCACTCCCTCAGTACTGACCCACCTACAGTGCGGCACTCCCTCAGTACTGACCCACCTACAGTGCGGCACTCCCTCAGCACTGACACTCAGACAGTGCGGCACTCCCTCAGTACTGACCCTCTGACAATGTGGTACACCCTTAGCACTAACTCTCCAACAGTGCGGCACTCCCTCAGTACTGACCCTCTGACAGTGCGGCACTACCTCAGTACTGACCTACCGACAGTGTGGCCCTCCCTCAGCAGTGACCCTTTGACAGTGCGGCACTCCCTCAGTACTGATCCTCTGACAACGTGGCACACCCTTAGCACTGACCCTCCGGCAGTACAGCACTCCCTCAGCACGGACTCCCAAACGGAGCGGCACTCCCTCTATACTGACCCTCCGACAGTGTGGCAATTCCTCAGCACTGACCCTCCGACAGTGCGGCACTCCCTCAGTACTGACCCCCAAAAAGAGCCGCACTCCCTCTATACTGACCCTCCGACAGTGCAGCACACCCTTAGCACTGACCCTCCGATAGTGCGGCACTCCCTCAGCACTGTCCCTCTGATAGTGCGGCACTCCCTCAGCACTGACCCTCCGATAATGCGGCACTCCCTCAGCACTGACCATACGACAGTGTGGCACAACATCTGCACTGACCATACGACAGTGCGGCACTCACTCAGCACTGACCCTCTGACAATGTGGCACACCCTTAGCACTAACCCTCCAACTGTGCGGCACTCCCTCAGTACTGATGCTCCGATAGTGCGGCACTCCCTCAGTACTGACCCAGCAACAGTGCGTCACTGCCTGCGCACTGACCCTTCACAGTGCAGCATTCCCTCAGTACTGACCCTCTGAGAGTGCAGCACTCCCTCAGCACTGACCCTCCGATAGTGCGGCACTCTCTCAGTATTGACCTTCTGACAATGTGGCACACCCTTAGCACTAACCCTCCAACAGGGCGGCACTCCCTCAGCACTGACCCTCCGATAGAGCAGCACTCCTTCAGCACTGACCCTCCATTGTGCGGCACTCTCACAGCACTGACTACCTCAGTACTGACCCTCTGACAATGTGGCACTCCCTTAACACTGATGCTCCGACAGTGCGGCATTCCCTCAGCACTGACCCTCTGAAAGTGCGGCACTCCCTCAGCACTGACCCTCTGAAAGTGCTGCACTCCCTCAGCACTGACCCTCCGACAGTGCAGCACCCCTTCAGCACTCACCCATTGACAGTGTGGCATTCCTCAGCGCTAACCCTCCATCAGTGCGGAACACCCTCAGCACTGACCATCCAACAGTGTGGCACTCCCTCGATATTGACTCTCCGACAGTGCGGCACTCTCTCAGCACTGACCCCAAAACGGAGCGCCACTCACTCTATACTGACCCTCCGACAGTGCGGCACTCCCTCAGCACTGACCCTCCAAAGGTGCGGCACTCCCACAGTACCAACCCCAAAACAGAGCGGCATTCCCTCAGTACTGACCCACCTACAGTGCGGCACTCCTTCAGTACTGATCCACCGCCAGTGTGGCACTTCCTCAGCACTGATCCCCAAAAAGAGCCGCACTCCCTCTATACTGACCCTCCGACAGTGCAGCACACCCTTAGCACTGACCCTCCAATAGTGCGGCACTCCCGCAGTACTGACCCACTGACAATGTGGCACACCTTTAGCACTGACCCTCCGACAGTGTGGCACTCCCTCAACACTGACCCTCCAACAGTGTGGCACTCCCTCAGCACTCACCCACTGACAGTGTGGCACTCCCTCAGCGCTAACCCTCCAACAGAGTGGCACTCCCTCAGCGCTAACCCTCCAACAGTGCGGAACACCATCAGCACTGACCCTGCAACAGTGTGTCACTGCCTCGGCACTGACCCTCCAACAGTGCAGCATTCCCTCAGTACTGACCCTCCGATAGTGCGGCACTCTCTCAGCACTGTCCCTCTGATAGTGCGGCACTCCCTCAGCACTGACCCTCCGATAATGCAGCATTCTCACAGCACTGACCCTCCGACAGTGTGGCACACCCTCAGCACTGACCATACGACAGTGTGGCACTCCCTCAGTACCGACCCCAAAACAGAGCGGCACTCCCTCGGTACTGACCCACCTACAGTACGGCACTCCCTCAGCACTGACACTCTGAAAGTGCGGCACTCCCTCAGTACTGATCCACCGACAGTGTGGCACTCCCTCAGCACTGACCCTTTGACAGTGCGGCACTTACTCAGTACTGACCCTCTGAAAATGAGGCACACCCTTAGCACTGACCTTCCGACACTGACCCTTTGACAGTGTGGCACTCCCTCAGTACTGACCCGCTGACAAATGTGGCACACCTTTAGTACTGACCATATGACAGTGTGGCACTCCCTCAGTACTGACCCTCCAACAGTGCGGCACTCCCTCAGCACTCACCCACTGACAGTGTGGCACTCCCTCAGCGCTAACCCTCCAACAGTGCGGAACACCCTCAGCACTGACCCTGCAACAGTGTGTCACTGCCTCGGCACTGACCCTCCAACAGTGCAGCATTCCCTCAGTACTGACCCTCTGATAGTGCGGCACTCCCTCAGCACTGACCCTCCGATAATGCGGCACTGCCTCAGCACTGACCCTCCGACAGTGTGGCACACCCTCAGCACTGACCATACGACAGTGTGGCACTCCCTCAGCACTGACCCTCCAACAGTGTGGCACTCATTCAGCACTGACCCTCCAACAGTGTGGCACTTCCTCAGCACTCACCCACTGACAGTGCGGCACTCCCTCAGCACTGACCCTCCAACAGTGTGGCACTTCCTCAGCACTCACCCACTGACAGTGCAGCACTCCTTCAGTACTGACCCTCCGAACGGTGCAGCACTCTCTCTGCACTGACTCTTCACCAGTGCGGCACTCTCACAGAACTCACTCCCTCAGCACTGACCCTGCGACAGTGTGGCACTCCCTCGATATTGACCCTCCGACAGTGCGGCACTCTCTCAGCACTGACCCCCAAACGGAGCGCCACTCACTCTATACTGACCCTCCGACAGAGTGGCACTCCATCAGCACTGACCCTCCAAAGGTGCGGCACTCCCTCAGTACCAACTCCAAAACACAGCGGCACTCCTTCAGTACTGACCCACCTACAGTGTGGCACTCCCTCAGCACTGACACTCTGAAAGTGCGGCACTCCCTCAGTACTGATCCACCGACAGTGTGGCAGTCCCTCAGCACTGACTCTTTGACAGTGCGCACTCCCTCAGTACTGACCCTCTGACAATGTGGCACACCCTTAGCACTGACCCTCCAACAGTGCGTCACTCCCTCAGTACTGGCCCTCTGACAGTGTGGCACTCTCTCAGCACTGACCATACGACAGTGTGGCACTCCCTTAGTACTGACCCACCTACAGTGCGGCACTTTCTCAGCACTGACTCTCCAACAGTGTGGCACTCCCTCAGTACTGATCCACCGAGAGTGTGGCACTCCCTCAGCACTGACCATACGACAGTGTGGCACTCCCTCAGCACTGACCCTCCAACAGTGTGGCACTCCCTCAGTATTGATCCACTGACAATGTGGCACACCCTTAACACTGACCCTCCAACAGTGCAGCATTCCCTCAGTACTGACCCTCTGATAGTGCGGCACTCCCTCAGCACTGACCCTCCGATAATGCGGCACTGCCTCAGCACTGACCCTCCGACAGTGTGGCACACCCTCAGCACTGACCATACGACAGTGTGGCACTCCCTCAGCACTGACCCTCCAACAGTGTGGCACTCATTCAGCACTGACCCTCCAACAGTGTGGCACTTCCTCAGCACTCACCCACTGACAGTGCGGCCCTCCCTCAGCACTGACCCTCCAACAGTGTGGCACTTCCTCAGCACTCACCCACTGACAGTGCAGCACTCCTTCAGTACTGACCCTCCGAACGGTGCAGCACTCTCTCTGCACTGACTCTTCACCAGTGCGGCACTCTCACAGAACTCACTCCCTCAGCACTGACCCTGCGACAGTGTGGCACTCCCTCGATATTGACCCTCCGACAGTGCGGCACTCTCTCAGCACTGACCCCCAAACGGAGCGCCACTCACTCTATACTGACCCTCCGACAGAGTGGCACTCCATCAGCACTGACCCTCCAAAGGTGCGGCACTCCCTCAGTACCAACTCCAAAACACAGCGGCACTCCTTCAGTACTGACCCACCTATAGTGTGGCACTCCCTCAGCACTGACACTCTGAAAGTGCGGCACTCCCTCAGTACTGATCCACCGACAGTGTGGCACTCCCTCAGCACTGATACTCTGAAAGTGCGGCACTCCCTCAGTACTGATCCACCGACAGTGTGGCAGTCCCTCAGCACTGACTCTTTGACAGTGCGGCACTCCCTTAGTACTGACCCTCTGACAATGTGGCACACCCTTAGCACTGACCCTCCGAAAGTGCCTCGCACCCTCAGCACTGACCCCCAAACTGAGCGGCACTCCCTCTATACTGACCCACCGACAGTGTGGTACTTCCTCAGCATTGACCCTCCAAAAGTGCTGCATTCCCTCAGTACTGACCCCCAAAAAAAGCCGCACTCCCTTTTTCCTGACCCTCCGACAGTGCGGCACTCCCTCAGCACTGAGTCTCCGAATGTACGGTACTCCCTCAGTACTGACCCACCTACAGTGCGGCACTCCCTCAGCACTGACACTCTGACAGTGCGGCACACCGTCAGTACTGACCCTCTGACAATGTGGCACACCCTTAGCACTGACCCTCCAACAGTGCAGCACTCCCTTAGCACTCACCCATTGACAGTGTGGCACTCCCTCAGCGCTAACCCACCATCAGTGCGGAATACCCTCAGCACTGACCCTCCAACAGTGTGGCACTCCCTCAGCACACACCTGCTGACAGTGTGGCACTCCCTCAGCACTGATGCTCCAACAGTGCGGCACTCCCACAGCACTCACCCACTGACAGTGCAGCACTCCTTCAGTACTGACCCTCCGATAGTGCGACACTCCCTCAGTACTGACCCAGCAACAGTGTGTCACTGCCTCGGCACTGACCCTCCAACAGTGCAGCACTCCCTAAGTACTGATCCACCGACAGTGCGGCACTCCCTCAGTACTTATCCACCGACAGTGTGGCACTTCCTCAGCACTGATCCACAAAAAGAGCCGCACTCCCTCTATACTGACCCTCCGACAGTGCTGCACACCCTTAGCACTGACCCTCCAATAGTGCGGCACTCCTGCAGTACTTACCCGCTGACAATGTGGCACACCTTTAGCACTGACCCTCCGACAGTGTGGCGCTCCCTCAGCACTGACCCTCCAACAGTGCGGCACTCCCTCAGCACTCACCCACTGACAGTGTGGCACTCCCTCAGCGCTAACCCTCCAACAGAGTGGCACTCCCTCAGCGCTAACCCTCCAACAGTGCGGAACACCATCAGCACTGACCCTGCAACAGTGTGTCACTGCCTCGGCACTGACCCTCCAACAGTCCAGCAATCCCTCGGTACTGACCCTCCGATAGTGCGGCATTGCCTCAGCACTGTCACTCTGATAGTGCGGCACTCCCTCAGCACTGACCCTCCGATAATGCAGCATTCTCACAGCACTGACCCTCCGACAGTGTGGCACACCCTCAGCACTGACCATACGACAGTGTGGCACTCCCTCAGTACCGACCCCAAAACAGAGCGGCATCTCTCGGTACTGACCCACCTACAGTACGGCACTCACTCAGCACTGATACTCTGAAAGTGCAGCACTCCCTCAGTACTGATCCACCGACAGTGTGGCACTCCCTCAGCACTGACCCTTTGATAGTGCGGCACTCCCTCAGTACTGACCCTCTGACAATGAGGCACACCCTTAGCACTGACCTTCCGACAGTGCAGCGCTCCCTCAGCACTGACCTCCAAACAGAGCGGCACTCCCTCCATACTGACCCACCGACAGTGTGGTACTTCCGCAGCACTGACCCTCCAAAAGTGCAGCACTCCCTTAATACTGACCCCCCAAAAAAGCCGCACTCCTCTATCCTGACCCTCCGACAGTGCGGCACTCCCTCAGTACTGACACTCTGACAGTGCGGCACTCCCTCAGCACTCACCCACTGACAGTGCGGCACTCCCTCAGCACTGACACTCTGACAGTGCGGCACTCCCTCAGCACTCACCCACTGACAGTGCAGCACTCCTTCAGCACTGACCCTCCATTGTGCGGCACTCTCACACCACTGACTCCCTCAGTACTGACCCTCTGACAATGTGGCACTCCCTTAACACTGACGCTCCGACAATGCGGCATTCCCTCAGCACTGACCCTCTGAAAGTGCTGCACTCCCTCAGCACTGACCCTCTGAAAGTGCTGCACTCCCTCAGCACTGACCCTCCAACAGTGCAGCACCCCTTCCGCACTCATCCATTGACATTGTGGCATCCTTCAGCGCTAACCCTCCATCAGTGCGGAACACCCTCAGCACTGACCATCCAACACTGCGGCACTCCCTCAGCACTCACCCTCTAAAAGTGCGGCAATCCCTCAGCACTGACCCTGAGACAGTGTGGCACTCCCTCGATATTGACCCTCCGACAGTGCAGCACTCTCTCAGCACTGACCCCCAAACAGAGCGCCACTCACTCTATACTGACCCTCCGACAGTGTGGCACTCCCTCAGCGCTGACCCTCTGATAGTGCGGCACTCCCTCAGCACTGACCCTCCGATAATGCGGCACTCTCACAGCACTGACCCTCCGACAGTGTGGCACACTCTCAGCACTGACCCTCCAACAGTGCGGCACTCCCTCAGCACTCACCCACTGACAGGATGGCACTCCCTCAGCACTGACCCTCCAACAGTGTGGCACTCCCTCAGCACACACCTGCTGACAGTGTGGCACTCCCTCAGCACTGATGCTCCAACAGTGCGGCACTCCCACAGCACTCACCCACTGA
Organism: Chiloscyllium plagiosum; assembly: GCF_037043375.1. NCBI lineage: Eukaryota > Metazoa > Chordata > Chondrichthyes > Orectolobiformes > Hemiscylliidae > Chiloscyllium > Chiloscyllium plagiosum. The sequence goes on from NW_028270143.1 coordinate 125,888,461, forward strand.
CAGTGCAGCACTCCTTCAGTACTGACCCTCCGATAGTGCGACACTCCCTCAGTACTGACCCAGCAACAGTGTGTCACTGCCTCGGCACTGACTCTCCAACAGTGCAGCACTCCCTAAGTACTGATCCACCGACAGTGCGGCACTCCCTCAGTACTTATCCACCGACAGTGTGGCACTTCCTCAGCACTGATCCACAAAAAGAGCCGCACTCCCTCTATACTGACCCTCCGACAGTGCTGCACACCCTTAGCACTGACCCTCCAATAGTGCGGCACTCCTGCAGTACTTACCCGCTGACAATGTGGCACACCTTTAGCACTGACCCTCCGACAGTGTGGCACTCCCTCAGCACTGACCCTCCAACAGTGCGGCACTCCCTCAGCACTCACCCACTGACAGTGTGGCACTCCCTCAGCGCTAACCCTCCAACAGAGTGGCACTCCCTCAGCGCTAACCCTCCAACAGTGCGGAACACCATCAGCACTGACCCTGCAACAGTGTGTCACTGCCTCGGCACTGACCCTCCAACAGTCCAGCAATCCCTCGGTACTGACCCTCCGATAGTGCGGCATTGCCTCAGCACTGTCACTCTGATAGTGCGGCACTCCCTCAGCACTGACCCTCCGATAATGCAGCATTCTCACAGCACTGACCCTCCGACAGTGTGGCACTCCCTCAGTACCGACCCCAAAACAGAGCGGCACTCCCTCGGTACTGACCCACCTACAGTACGGCACTCACTCAGCACTGATACTCTGAAAGTGCAGCACTCCCTCAGTACTGATCCACCGACAGTGTGGCACTCCCTCAGCACTGACCCTTTGACAGTGCGGCACTCCCTCAGTACTGACCCTCTGACAATGAGGCACACCCTTAGCACTGACCTTCCGACAGTGCAGCACTCCCTCAGCACTGACCTCCAAACAGAGCGGCACTCCCTCTATACTGACCCACCGACAGTGTGGTACTTCCGCAGCACTGACCCTCAAAAAGTGCAGCACTCCCTTAATACTGACCCCCCAAAAAAGCCGCACTCCTCTATCCTGACCCTCCGACAGAGCGGCACTCCCTCAGTACTGACCCACCTACAGTGCGGCACTCCCTCAGTACTGACCCACCTACAGTGCGGCACTCCCTCAGCACTGACACTCTGACAGTGCGGCACTCCCTCAGCACTCACCCACTGACAGTGCAGCACTCCTTCAGTACTGACCCTCCGATAGTGCGGCACTCCGTCAGCACTGACCCTCCGTTGTGCGGCACTCTCACAGCACTGACTCCCTCAGTACTGACCCTCTGACAATGTGGCACTCCCTTAACACTGACGCTCCGACAATGCGGCATTCCCTCAGCACTGACCCTCTGAAAGTGCTGCACTCCCTCAGCACTGACCCTCCAACAGTGCAGCACCCCTTCCGCACTCACCCATTGACATTGTGGCATCCTTCAGCGCTAACCCTCCATCAGTGCGGAACACCCTCAGCACTGACCATCCAACACTGCGGCACTCCCTCAGCACTCACCCTCTAAAAGTGCGGCAATCCCTCAGCACTGACCCTGAGACAGTGTGGCACTCCCTCGATATTGACCCTCCGACAGTGCAGCACTCTCTCAGCACTGACCCCCAAACAGAGCGCCACTCACTCTATACTGACCCTCCGACAGTGTGGCACTCCCTCAGCGCTGACCCTCCAAAGGTGCGGCACTCCCTCAGTACCGACCCCAAAACAGAGCAGCACTCCCTCAGTACTGACCCACTGACAGTGTGGCACTTCCTCAGCACTGATCCACCGACAGTGCAGCATTCCCTCAGTACTGACCCTCCGATAGTGCGGCACTCCCTCAGCACTGTCCCTCTGATAGTGCGGCACTCCCTCAGTACTGACCCTCCGATAGTGCGGCACTCCCTCAGCACTGTCCCTCAGATAGTGTGGCACACCCTCAGCACTGACCATACGACAGTGTGGCACTCCCTCAGTACCGACCCCAAAACAGAGCGGCACTCCCTCAGTACTGACCCGCTGACAAATGTGGCACATCTTTAGTACTGACCATACGACAGTGTGGCACTCCCTCAGTACTGACCCTCCAACAGTGCAGCACTCCCTCAGCACTCACCCACTGACAGTGTGGCACTCCCTCAGCGCTAACCCTCCAACCGTGCGGAACACCCTCAGCACTGGCCCTGCAACAGTGTGTCACTGCCTCGGCACTGACCCTCCAACAGTGCAGCATTCCCTCCGTACTGACCCTCCGATAGTGCGGCACTCCCTCAGCGCTGTCCCTCTGATAGTGCGGCACTCCCTCAGCACTGACCCTCCGATAATGCGGCACTCCCTCAGCACTGACCCTCCGACAGTGTGGCACAACATCTGCACTGACCTCACGACAGTGCGGCATTCCCTCAGCACTGACCCTCCAACAGTGTGGCACTCCCTCAGCACTCACCCACTGACAGTGCGGCACTCCCTCAGCACTGACCCTCCAACAGTGTGGCACTTCCTCAGCACTCACCCACTGACAGTGCAGCACTCCTTCAGTACTGACCCTCCGAACGGTGCAGCACTCTCTCTGCACTGACTCTTCACCAGTGCGGCACTCTCACAGAACTCACTCCCTCAGCACTGACCCTGCGACAGTGTGGCACTCCCTCGATATTGACCCTCCGACAGTGCGGCACTCTCTCAGCACTGACCCCCAAACGGAGCGCCACTCACTCTATACTGACCCTCCGACAGAGTGGCACTCCATCAGCACTGACCCTCCAAAGGTGCGGCACTCCCTCAGTACCAACTCCAAAACACAGCGGCACTCCTTCAGTACTGACCCACCTACAGTGTGGCACTCCCTCAGCACTGACACTCTGAAAGTGCGGCACTCCCTCAGTACTGATCCACCGACAGTGTGGCAGTCCCTCAGCACTGACTCTTTGACAGTGCGCACTCCCTCAGTACTGACCCTCTGACAATGTGGCACACCCTTAGCACTGACCCTCCAACAGTGCGTCACTCCCTCAGTACTGGCCCTCTGACAGTGTGGCACTCTCTCAGCACTGACCATACGACAGTGTGGCACTCCCTTAGTACTGACCCACCTACAGTGCGGCACTTTCTCAGCACTGACTCTCCAACAGTGTGGCACTCCCTCAGTACTGATCCACCGAGAGTGTGGCACTCCCTCAGCCCTGACCATACGACAGTGTGGCACTCCCTCAGCACTGACCCTCCAATAGTGCGGCACTCCCTCAGCACTCACCCACTGACAGTGTAGCACTCCCTCAGCACTGACCCTCCAACAGTGTGGCACTCCCTCAGTACTGATCCACTGACAATGTGGCACACCCTTAACACTGACGCTCCAACAGTGCGGCACTCCCTCAGCACTCACCCTCTGAAAGTGCGGCACTCCCTCAGTATTGACCCCGTGACAGTGCAGCACTCCCTCAGCACTCACCCATTGACAGTGTGGCACTCCCTCAGCGCTAACCCTCCATCAGTGCGGAACACCCTCAGCACTGACCCTCCAACAGTGTGGCACTCCCTCAGTACTGATCCACTGACAATGTGGCACACCCTTAACACTGACGCTCCAACAGTGCGGCACTCCCTCAGCACTCACCCTCTGAAAGTGCGGCACTCCCTCAGTATTGACCCTGTGACAGTGCAGCACTCCCTCAGCACTCACCCATTGACAGTGTGGCACTCCCTCAGCGCTAACCCTCCATCAGTGCGGAACACCCTCAGCACTGACCCTCCAACAGTGTGGCACTCCTTCTATACTGACCCTCCGACAGTGCAGCACTCCCTCAGTACTGACCCTCCGAATGTGCAGCACTCCCTCAGTACTGACCGTCCGATAGTGTGGCACTCCCTCAGCACTGACCCTTTGACAGTTCGGCATCCCTCAGTACTGACTCTCTGACAAAGTGGCACACCCTTAGCACTAACCCTCCAACAGTGCGGTGCTCCCTCTACTGACCTACCGACAGTGTAGCACTCCCTCAGCACTGACCCATTGACAGTGCGGCACTCCCTCAGTACTGACCCTCTGACAATGTGGCACACCCTTAGCACTGACCATCCGACAGTGCTGCACTCCCTCAGCACTGAGCCTCCGAATGTGCGGCACTCCCTTAGTACTGACCCACCTACAGTGCGGCACGTTCTCAGCACTGACCCCCAAACAGAGCAGCACTCCCTCTATACTGACCCTTCGACTGTGTGGCACTCCCTCAGCACTGACCCTCCAACAGTGCATCATTCCCTCAGTACTGACCCTCCGATAGTGCGGCACTCCCTTAGCACTGACCCTGCCACAGTGCATCACTGCTTCGCCACTGACTCTCCAACAGTGCAGCATTTCCTCAGCACTAACCCTCCGATAGTGCGGCACTCCCTTAGCACTGACTGTCCGACAGTGCAGCACTCTCTCTGCACTGACTCTCCACCAGTGCGGCATTAACTCAGTACTGACCCTCCGACAGTGTGGCACTCCCTCAGTACTGACCCTTGACAGTTCGGCATCCCTCAGTACTGACTCTCTGACAATGTGGCACACCCTTAGCACTAACCCTCCAACAGTGTGGCACTCCCTCAGCACTGACCCTTTGACAGTGCGGCACTCCCTCAGTACTGACCCTCTGACAATGTGGCACACCCTTAGCAGTGACCCACCGACAGTGCTGCACTCCCTCAGCACTGAGCCTCCGACAGTGCGGCACTCCCTCAGTACTGACCCACCTACAGTGCGGCACGTTCTCAGCACTGACCCCCAAACAGAGCAGCACTCCCTCTATACTGACCCTCCGACTGTGTGGCACTCCCTCAGCACTGACCCTCCAACAGTGCAGCATTCCCTCAGTACTGACCCTCCGATAGTGCGGCACTCCCTTAGCACTGACCCTGCCACAGTGTGTCACTGCCTCGGCACTGACTCTCCAACAGTGCAGCATTTCCTCAGCACTGACCCTCCGATAGTGCGGCACTCCCTTAGCACTGACCCTCCGATAGTGCGGCACTCCCTTAGCACCGACTGTCCAACAGTGCAGCACTCTCTCTGCACTGACTCTCCACCAGTGCGGCATTACCTCAGTACTGACCCTCCAACAGTGCGTCACTGCCTCGGGACTGACCCTCCAGCAGTGCAGCATTCCCTCAGTACTGACCCTCCGATAGTGCAGCACTCTCACAGCACAGCCCCTCCGATAGTGCGGCACACACTCAGCACTGACCCTCTGACCGTGTGGCACTCCGTCTGCACCGACCCTCTGACAGTCCAGCACTCCCTCAGTACTGACCCTCCAAATGTGTGGCACTCCCTCAGCAGTCACCCTCCGACAGTGTGGCACTCCCTCAGTACTGACCCTCCAAATGTGTGGCACTCCCTCAGCAGTCACCCTCCAACAGTGTGGCACTCCCTCAGCGCTAACCCTCCATCAGTGCGGAACACCCTCAGCACTGACCCTCCAACAGTGTGGCAGTCCCTCGATATTGCCCCTCCGACAGTGCGGCACTCCCTCAGCACTGACACCCAAACGGAGCGTCACTCCCTCTATACTGACCCTCCGACAGTGTGGCACTCCCTCAGCACTGACCCTTTGACAGTTCGGCATCCCTCAGTACTGACCTACCGACAGTGTGGCACTCCCTCAGTACTGACCCTCTGACAGTGCAGCACTACCTCAGTACTGACCTACCGACAGTGTGGCACTCCCTCAGCACTGACACATTGACAGTGCGGCACTCCCTCAGTACTGACCCTCTGACAATGTGTCACACCATTAGCACTGACCCTCCAACAGTGCGGCACTCCCTCTATACTGACCCACCGACAGTGTGGCACTTCCTCAGCAGTGACCCTCCTGAGGTGCAGCACTCGCTCAGTACTGATCCCCGAAAAGAGCCACTCTCCCTCTATACTGACCCTCTGACAGTGCAGCACTCCCTCAGTACTGACCCGCTGACAGTGTGGCACTCCCTCAGCACTGAGCGTCTGACAGTGTGGCACTCCCTCAGCACTGACCCTCCAACAGTGCAGCACTCCCTCAGCACTCACCCACTGACAGCGTGGCACTCCCTCAGCACTGACCCCCAAACAGTGTGGCACTGCCTCGGCACTGACCCTCTAACAGTGCAGCATTCCCTCAGTACTGAACCTCCGATAGTGCGGCACTCCCTCACCACTGACCCTCTGACAGTGCGGCACTCCCTCAGCACTGACCCTCCGATAGTGCGGCACTCTCACAGCACTGACCCTCCGATAGTGCGGCACTCCCTCAGTACTGACCTTCTGACAATGTGGCACTCCCTCAGTACTGACCCAACGACAGTGTGGCACTCCCTCAGCACTGACCCTTTGACAGTGCGACACTCCCTCAGTACTGATCCTCTGACAGTGTGGCACACCCTTAGCACTGACCCTCCGACAGTGTAGCACTACCTCAGCACTGACCTCCAAATAGAGCGGCACTCACTCTATACTGACCCACTGACAGTGTGACACTTCCTCAGCACTGACCCTCCTAAAGTGCAGCACTCCCTCAGTACTGACCCCCAAAAAGAGCCGCACTCCCTCTATTCTGACCCTCCCACAGTGCAACACACCCTTAGCACTAACTCTCCGACAGTGCGGCACTCCCTCAGTACTGACCCTCTGACAATGTGGTACACCCTTAGCACTGACCCTCCAACAGTGCGGCACTCCCTCAGTACTGACCCTCCGACAGTGCGGCAGTCCCTCAGTACTGACCCACCAACAGTGTGGCACTTCCTTAGCACTGACCCTCTGACAGTGTGATTCTCCCTCAGCACTGATCCTCTGACAGTGCAGCACTCCTGCAGCATTGACTCTCCGACTGTGGCACTCCCTCAGTACTGACCATACGACAGTGTGGCACTCCCTCAGCATTGTCCGTCTGACAATGCGACACTCCCTCAGCACTGATGCTCTGACAGCATGGCACTCCCTCAGTACTGACCCTCAGACAGTACGGCACTCCCTCAGCATTGATCCTCCGTGAGTGCGGCAGTCCCCCAGCATTGACCCTCCACCAGTGCTGCATTCCCTCAGCATTGACCCTCTGACAGTGTGGCGCTCCCTCTGGACTGACCCTCTGCCTCAGAATTAGCTCTGAACCACACAACCACTGATCCAAAGGTGAGCATGTTCCATACACATTCCCATCTGCACCTCCTCACACTCACATACACACCCACTGCTTTACCTTTGGAAAGACAACTGATCCCTCTGGAACAGCCCGCAGTGTAACTGTTGAGGTGTCAATATTCCGCAGGTAATCGTAAAAAGCAGGGTCTGTTGTCGGTGGCAGCACAGTCTGCAGAAAATCGATGTCTGTGACAAAAAGCAGAAATACACCCTTACTGAGGTGTGAAACATGTTGCTGAATCTTTCCTTCTTGCGCTCATCAGGACCCCCTGCAAGAGTGCCACATTTCAAACAATCAGAAGCTTTTGTGCCACAGGAGGAAAGTGAGCTGATTGGTTGGAAAGTGAAAGTGATTGGCTGAGGTGTTGCCATGGACAAGCTAAGGAAGAGCTCTCGCCTCAAGGATAATTGAACAAAAGGCCTGGACATTACTTGAGAACGATGTCCAGGGAATGATTCCCTGCGTCTGAACAGATGTCACTGTGAGACGTTATCCTGGAATTATTTCTTTTGAATTTCCTGTGAGTGGTACCAGAGGCTGGAAGCACTAATGTCTGACGGTGATCTGAGTGAAGAATTGAAATCACAGACATCCTGAAGTTTGTGTTCCGAGCGGGAGCAGTGCGTGAGGAGCTCACTCAAGTTCCTTGTCACATTCCAATGAGGAGGAAGCCTCAGGCCTGATCTGTCCTATTCCACCGTTAATGGCCATGCCTTCAGCGGACCAACCTCTGAAACTCCACCTCTGAACCCCCCAGCCTCTCTCCCTCTTGCTCCTTCTGCAAGACTTCCCTTCCGGTCATTTCATCACATCATTAGAAATATCTCGGAGGAGGAATAAACCATTCGGACCTATTGAATCTGTCCCAATGTTCAATAAGATTGAGGTTGACCCACGTGTGGCCTTCGCTCCAATTTTCTGATTGTACTTCCGTAACCTCTGACTACCCTTCTCATTGATTGAAACCCTGTTGAACTCACTGCTGAACTTATTAGGGACCTCGCCTTGACTATTCTCGAGAGGAGAATATCAAAGAGGTATGCACCTTGAATAGAGGGTCTTTGTCACCTCCATCTTGTGTGGATTTGGGGGTGTGCCATTTCATCTTATCCAGTGCCTCCTCATTCACAATCCCCCGCAAGATGGATTAACCTCTCTTCTACCCCCTTCCACATCCCACACCCTTCCCCCAGCCAGCTTTGTATCACTGTGACCTTTTGGTGTCAAACCTTGTACAATTGTACTCTTGGAAACCCTGCGGGAGGTGTTACCACACTAAAGGCGCTAGGTAAATACAGGCCATCAGAGACGGCAAACATGATGCTGTTTCTCGGGTGGACTGCGATAAAGTGAGTGCAGTTGGAGGGGGGAGACACTGGGTTCATTTCTGCTTCCACCATTGGGAGCCATTGGGCCTGTAGAAGCCCTGGGTCCTGGGCCTTTCCTAAACCATGTGGCTGTAGCAGCTGACCAGGTCAACCTGCTGAGTTAGCACAAGAACAAACTCAAAGTTACATGCAAGCAGCCATTTGTTTTAACTGATTGTGGTGATTTTCCAAAAGGGATGAGGGGAGAAGCAAATAAGGATATAAAGTGATAATAAGGAGTGTGAGTGGGTGGCGTGGTGAGTAATACACGCACCCCATCCCATCCCATCCCCCCCAACAATCAGTAGGATAGATTCCTGGCTGACACACCCAAAAGACAGTTAGACATGAAAGCAGAAATTAGGCCATTCAGCCCAACAAGTCTGTTCCATCATTCAATCATGGCTATAAGTTTCTCAACCCCATTCTCCCGCTTTCTCCCTGTAACCTTTGATCCCCTTAACAATCAAGAACCTATCTATCTCAGTGTTAAATATCCTCAATGACCCGGCCCCCACAGCCTCCTGTGGTAATGAATCCCACAGATTGCCCACTCTCCGGCTGAAGAAGTTTCTCCTTCTCTCCGTTCTAAAGGGTCTTCCCTTTACGCTAAGGCTGTGCCCTCGGGTCCTTCTGCTATTGGAAACATCTTCCCAACATCCACTCTGTCCAGGCCATTCTGTATATTTCAATTAGATCTGCCCTCATCCTTCTAAACTCCACTGAGTATACACCCAGAGTCCTTAAACGTTCCTCATATGTTAAACTTTTCATTCCTGGGACCATTCTTGTGAACTTCCTCTGAACATGCTCCAGGGTGAATACATCCTTCCTGAAATATGAGACCCAAAACTGCACACAATTCTCCAAATGTGGTCTGACCAGAGCCTTCCAGAGGGTCAGAAGTACATCCTGTTTTTATATTCAAATCCTCGCAAAATAAATGTCATCATTGCATTTGCCTTCCTAACTAATAATTCAACCTGCAAGTTTATTTGGGAGAATCCTGGACTAGAATTCCCAAGTCTCTTTGCGCTTCAGACTTCTGAACTTTCTCCCCATTTTAGAAAATAGTCCATACCTCTTCTTCCTACCAAAGTGCACAACCTCACAGTCTCCCGCATTGTATTCCATTTGTCACTCCTTTTCCCACTCTCCTAACCTGTCTTTTAGATTAGATTCCCTACAGTGTGGAAACAGGCCCTTCGGCCCAAAAAGTTCACACCGACCCTCCGAAGAGTAACCCACCCAGACCCATTTCCCACTGACTACTGTACCTACCACTATGTGGCAATTTAGCATGGCCAAGTCACTCAACCTGCACAACTTTGGACTGTGGGAGGAAACCAGAGCACCCGGAGGAAACCCATGCAGACACAGGGGGGATGTGCAAACTCCACACTGACAGTCGCCCGAGGCTGGAATCAAACCTGGGATCCTGATGCTGTGAGACAGCAATGCTAACCACTGAGCCACCATGCATTCTGTAGCCTCCTCACCTCCTCAATACTATCTGTCCCTCCACCTATCTTTGTATTGTCTGCAAACTTCACCAGAATGTCCTCCGTTCCTTCTCCCGGATCATTAATGGGGAAAGTGAAAAGTTGTGGTCCCAACACTGACCCTTGTGGAACACCACTTGTCACCAGCTGCCATCCTGAGAAGGGCCCTTTTATCCCCACTCTCTGCTTCCTGCCAGACAGCCAAGCTTCTATCCATGCGAGGACCTTGCCTCTAACACCATGGGCCCTTACCTTACTCAGCAGCCTCCTGTGTGGCATCTTGTCAAAGGCCTTCTTGAAGTCCAGATCGATAACATGCATTGGCCTCCTAGGTCTAACCTGCTCATTACCACCTCAAAGAATTCTAACAGATTTGTCAGGCATGACCTCCCCTTGATGAAACTATGCTGACTTTGCCCTATTTCACTATGCACTTCCAAGTTTTCAGAAATCTCATCCTTCACAATGGATTCCAGAATCTTACCCCCAATTGAGGTCAGGCTCATCGGCCTGTAATTTTCCAAGTGCAGTGAGGTTAGCACCACTGCGGTGGCTCCTGAATCCAGAACATCATTGTCAGAGATAGGGACACTACCCCATGCATTACCAGAACTCCAACAGTAACAGTGTTCTGCACTGCTTGACATGATGTTGTTTACAGGAGCTAAAGTGATAGAATCATACAACATGGAAACAGACCCTTTGGCCCAACTCCTCCATGCCGACCCAGATATTCTAAATCAATCTAGTCCCATTTGCCAGCGTTTGGCCCATATCCCTCTAAACCCTTCCTATTCACGTACTCAACCAGATGCCTTTTAAATACTATAATTGTACCAGCCTCTACCACTACCTCTGGCTGCTCATTCCATACACGCGCCACCCTCTGTGTGAAAATATTATTCCTTGGGTCTCTTTTAAATCTTTCCCCTCTCACCCTAAACCGATGCATTCCAGTTTACACCTCTCCTCTTTGAGGGGGGTATAATCAATCCTTGTGTCTGAGGATGAGGGGTCCCTATCTACCCCTCCCTCAATCTGTAAAAGGTTACGTCATAAAATACTGGACTTTTTTCACTAGAGCATCAGAGGCTGAGGGGTGACCTGACAGGTGTCGACAAAATTATGAGCTCTCCACTACCACCTGATGAAGGAGCTAGTGTGCTTCCAATTAAACCTGTTGGACTATAACCTGGTGTTGTGTGATTTTTAACTTTGTACACCCCAGTCCAACACTGGCATCTCCAAATCATGACAAAATTATGAGGGGCATGGATAAGGTGGATAGTCAGAGTTTTTGCCCCAGGGTGAAATGTCAAAAACTACAGGGCAGAGGTTTAAGGTGAGACCAGGAAAGTATGAAGGAAATGCGTGAGGCAATTTCGTAACCAGAGGGCAATAGGCACTTAGAACACATTGGTAAAAACAATGACTGCAGATGCTGGAAACCAGATTCCTTGGATGCTGCCTGAACTGCTGTGCTCTTAGAACACGCTGCCAGGGGAGGTGATCAAAACAGATACAATAGGAACGTCTAAGAGACATTGTGACATACACTTGAACAGGCAGGGAATAGAGGGATAAGGACCATGTGCGGGCAGATGGGATTAGTCTAAAATGGGTTTGTGGTTGGCAAAGATCACACGCTGTACTGTTCTGTGTGTTCTATAAGAGCCCCTCATGTTGGAGGTAGTATATTGGTGTGGATAAAGAATTGGCTTATGGGCAGGGAACAGCGAGTGTGGATAAGGACTTCTTTTTCAGGTTGGCGGCCTGTGAGCAGTGGGTTCCACAGGGATCAGTGCTGGGACCACCGCTATATACGTTATTCATGACCTGGAGGGAGAAAGCAAGTGGACTGTTTGCAGGCTACACAAACAGGTGGAGGGGCACAGTTTCCTGAGGGATAGTGACAGGCTGAGTGGCCAATGGAGTACAGTATGGGAAAATGGAAAGAACTAAAGAAAAGAGCATTGTTCAAACTGAGAACAACTACAGAAAGCTTCAATGCATCAGGACTTGGGAGGAGCTTGTGCAGAAAGACCAAGCTAGCCCCCAGGGACAGCAGGTAATCAGGAAGGGTCATGGAATGTTGGCCCTTATTTCAAGGGATTTGGAATATTCGAGTAAGGAAGCCTTACTGCAACTGCACAAGGTGCTGGTGAGACCACATCGGGAGCACTGGGAGCAGCTTTAGTCCCTTATTCCAGGAAAAGGAACCATTTCATTCGAGGCAGTTCAGGGAAAGTTCACAAGGAGGATTCCTGGTGTGGAGGGAGGGAGTGTCTTATGAGCAAAAGCTGAACAGATTGGGACTCGACTCACTGGGGTTCAGAAGGCCATGGAGGAAGCAGTTGCAGATGGTTGGGCCTAGGACACTATCCTGAGGAACTCCTGCAGAGATACCCTGGAGCTGAGATGACTGACCTCCAATAGCCATGACCATCTCCCTATGTGTCAGGTATGACCTCAACCAGGAGCGATATTTGCCCCTAATCCCCACTGATGCATATTGCAAACAGTTTTGGAGTCTTTACTTGAGAAAGGATGTCCTGGCACTGGAGGGGGTGGATTGGAGGTTCACTAGGTTGGTTCCAGAATTGAGAGAGTTGATTTAGGGGGAAAGACTGAGTAGACAGAGTGGTGTTGATAACACCAAGGTCGTGGGTAGGGCGGCACGGTGGCTCAGTGGTTAGCACTGTTGCCTCACAGCGCCAGGGACCTGGGTTCGATTCCAGCCTCAGGTGACTGTGTGGAGATTGTACATTCTCCCTGTGTCTGTGTGGGTTTCCTTCAGGTGCTCCAGTTTCCTCCCACAATCCAAAGATGTACAGGTCAGGTGAATTTGCCATGCTAAATTACCCATAGTGTTAGGTGCATTAGTCAGGGGGAAATGGGTCTGGGTGGGAAATTGTTGGACTAAATGGCTTATTTCCATACTATAGGGAATCTAATCTAGACTGGAATTATATTCATTAGAATTTAGAAGAATGAGGGGGATCTTATAAAACATATAAAATTGTGAGGGGAAATAGATAAGATGGAAGCAGGGAGATTGTTTCCACTGGAGAGTGAAACTAGAACTGGGGGGGGGGGGGGTGCGGGCACAGCCTCAGAATGAGGGGGAGCAGATATCGGACTGAGTTGAGGAGGAACTTCTTCACCAAAGGGATGTGAGATTGTGGAATTCCTTGCCGCAGAGATATGTGGGGGCAGAGTCCTTGTGTCTATAGAAGGCTGAGACAGAGAGGTTCTAGATCAGTCGGGGAATCGAGGTTTACAGGGAAAGGGCAAGAAAATGGACATGAGGAATGTTGGATCAGCCGTGCCCCTAATTGAAGGGCCAAATGGCCTCCTCCTGTTCCTAGTTTTTATGGTCTTATCACTCAAGAATCAGTTATTATCATTTTCCTGTTGGTGGGACCAGATACCAACAACAGCAACAACATTGCCAAACCACTTCACTGGCTGGTACTGCACTTGGAGAGGGTTATGAAAGGTACTATATAAATGCAAGCTATTGCAAGTATCAGAGAAAGTCTACCAGACTGATTCCGGTAGTGAGGGGACTGTCCTTTCAGAAGAGAGCCTTTTATTCCCTGAACCTGGACATTAATGGGTGGCACGGTGGCACAGTGGTTAGCACTGTTGCCTCACAGCACCAGACACCCAGGTTCAATTCCCGCCTCAGGCGACTGTCTGTGTGGAGTTTGCACATTCTCCCCGTGTCTGCGTGGGTTTGCTACGGTTTCCTCCCACAATCCAAAAATGTTCAGCTTAGGGTGAATTGGCCATGCTAAATTACCCACAGTGTTAGGTGAAGGAGTAAATGTAGGGGAATGGGTCTGGGTGGGTTGCGCTTCGGCGGGTCGGTGTGGACTTGTTGGGCCGAAGGGCCTGCTTCCACACTGTAAGTAATCTAATCTAATTGCTCACTAGCCCAGTCTCTAGTTGCCCTTGAGTAGGGGGGGTGAAATAACTTCACAGAGGCCAGTATCCCGTTACGAGTCACCCTGTATTTACACATGCAGAGTACTTGACACCAGTCCGGTTTCCCAGAGCCAGTTATAGAGTCAGAGAGATGTACAGCACGGAATCAGACACTTTGGTCTGACTCGTCCATGCTGACCCGATAGTGTAACCTAATCTAGTCCCATTCGCCAGCACTTGGCCCATATCCCTTTAAACCCTTCCTATGTATATAGCCATCCAGATGCCTTTTAAATGTTGTCATTGTACCAGCCTCTACCACTCCCTCTGGCAGCTCATTCCATAAATGTAGCCCCTTAAGTCTCTTTTGTATCTTTCCCCTCTCACCCTAAACCTATGCCCTCTAGTTCTGGACTACCCAACCCCAGGGAAAAGACTTTGTCTATTTATCCTGTCCATACCCCTCATGATTTTATTAACCTCTATAAGGTCACCCCTCAGCCTCCGACGCTCCAGGGAAAACAGCCCCAGCCTTTTCAACCTCTCCCTATAGCTCAAATCCTCCAAATCCTGTCAACATCCTTGTAAATCTTTTCTGAGCCCTTTCAAGTTTCAAACACCTTTCCGATAGGAAGGAGACCAGAATTGCATGCAATATTCCAACAGTGGCCTGACCAATGTCCTGTACAGCCGCAACATGACCTCCTGTAGGAGAAAGTGAGGTCTGCAGATGCTGGAGATCAAAGTTGAAACTTTATTGCTGGAACAGCACTGCAGGTCAGGCAGCATCCAGGGAACAGGAGATTCGACGTTTCTTGAAGAAGGGCCTGTGCCCGAAACGTCGAATCTCCTGTTCCCTGGATGCTGTCTGACCTGCTGCGCTGTTCCAGCAATAAAGTTTCAACTCCCAACTCCTGTACTCAATACTCTGACCAATAAAGAAAAGCATACCAAACGCCTTCTTCACTATCCTATCTACCTGCAGCTCCACTTTCAAGGAGCTATGAACCTGCACTCCAAGGTCTCTTTGTTCAGCAACACTTCCTAGGACCTTACCATTAAGTGTATAAGTCCTGCTAAGATTTGCTTTCCCAAAATGCAGCACCTCGCATTTATCTGAATTAAACTCCATCTGCCACTTCTCAGCCCATTGGCCCATCTGGTCAAGATCCGGTTGTAATCCGAGGTAACCCTCTTCGCTGTCCATTAAATAATTTACCTTCCTCCTTCAGCTTGTAATTGTAGAGGAACAGCAGACAGTCCTGGAGGCCGGCGAAGATGGTGAACTCACTCTCCCGGGGGTTTTCTCTGAAGTATAACTCAAAGACAGCGCTGCTCTGCTCTCTCCCACATTTCCAATTTTGGTGTCATCTGCAAATGTACTAACTATACCTCCTATGTTCACATCCAAAACAGAACCTCTGAGATTCCTGTTTATATCTGTCAGCCAGGGCTCTCTGAATTGACAAGATCAACAGCCCCGAACAGGGGTCTTATATTCTACACAGGATAGCTGCCTTCTTGAACTGTTGCAGTCTGTGTACTGTAGGTTGCTGGGAACTCCAGGACTTTGACCCAGTGATAATGAAGGAACGGTGGTATATTTCCATGTCAGGATGGTAAGGAACTTGACGGGTGACCTGGAGTGAGGGTGTCTCTGGGAGTAGACCAGAGTATGTTTTCCTGAAATTTAAAAGGATGAGGTGATCCCATTGCTACACACATAATCCTTAAGCTGGGGTGGGTGGGTGGGTAGTGCAGAACACAGGACCCATTTCAGACTGAGATGAGAAAAAATCTCTTCACTCAGTGAGACGGAATCCGTGGGATCTTCAGCTATGGAGCATTGTCAATGCAGAGGTTAATTATTTTTAACTCAGTGAATGAAGAGATTGTGTGGGAATCAAAGTAAAAGGACGTCAATGATCTGACTGAGAGGGGAAAGATTTAAAAGGGACCTAAAGGGCAACATTTTTCACACAGAGGGTGGTACGTGTATGGAATGAGCTGCCAGTGGAAGTGGTGGAGGCTGGTACAATTACAGCATTTAAAAGGCATCTGAATGGGTACATGAATAGGAAGGGATTAGAAGGATATGGGCCAAGTGCTGGCAAATGAGACTAGGTTGCGTTGGGATATCTGGTCGGTATGGACCGAGTTGGATGAAGGGTCTGTCTCCGTGCTGTACATCTCCATGACTGTGTAACTCTGTGACTGTGTAACTGATTGGCAGAGCAGGCTTGAAAGACTGAACGTACTCTATCTCCAGTTCCTGTGCCTTGCCCTTTGTGAAGTTTATATTCCTCAGCTCTGCCCTCCCAGGAAAGGGTTACATGATGCAACTTAAATGATTTACCTTCCTCCTTCAGCTTGTAATTGGAGAGGAACAGCAGACAGTCCTGGAGGCCGGCGAAGATGGTGAACTCACTCCCCCGGGGGTTTTCTCTGAAGTATAACTCAAAGACAGCGTTGCTCTGCTCTCTCCCACATTTCCAGTATCCGTAGGCCATAGTGAACTGGTAGAAATCAGTGAGCAGAGGCTGTGCTGTGTACTCTCGCAGCATTGTTCTGGCAGCGTGTGGGCTGAGAGTGAGCAGGATGGGAGCACCACGTGCTGAGCCTGCACTCTCATACGGACACAGCCCGATACAGACAAACTGAACGCTACTGACACTGCCAGAGTTCAGTAGGAAACAGCACATAAACTAACTTCCCAGTGAGCCCACACAGAGTTCTGGCAGCTGCTGTCCTCTTGTGGTTACCCAGGAACGTTATCACTTTGTAAATTCTCTCAGCACAGAACAGCCCCGACAGGTTTTCCATTTTCTGCCCAAAATCGTGGAGCACTTTCCCTCCTTGTTGAGTAACCATTAGCAACAGAGTAACCATTAGCAACAGAGTGTGTGTGAGTGTATGTGTGTTTGTGTGTGTGAGTGTATATGTGTGTGTATGTGTCTGTGTGAGTGCAAGTGAGTGTGTGTGTGTCTGTGTGCATGCATCTGAGAGAGTATGAATGTGAGTATGTGTGAGCGTGTATGTATGTGTGTCTGTGCGTGTATATGTGTAAGTATGTGTGCAGGGGTATGTGTGTGTGTGAGAGTGTGTGTATCTGCATGTTTGTTTGTGAGTGTGTGTGGGCATGTGTGTTTGCGTGTGAGTGTGTCTGTGTGAGTGTGTGTGTATATGTGAGTGTGTGTGTGTCTGTGAGTGTGTGAATGAGAGTGTGTGTGTGTCTGTGTATGTGTGCGTGTGTATGAGACAGTATGAGTGTGAGTATGTGTGAGCATGTATGTTTGTGTGTGTGTCTGTGCGTGTTTGTGTGTAAGTATGTGTGCAGGGTAATGTGTGTGTGTGAGTGTTTGTGTGTGTATCTTGCATGTTTGTGTGTGTGTATGTTTGTGGGGGGGTGTGAGTGTGTGTCTGTCGGGGGGGTGTGAGTGTGTGTGTGTGTGTGTGTGGGTGTGTCTGTGTGTCTGTGTGAGTATGTGTGTGTATATGTGTGTGTGTGCATGTGTCTGTGTGAGTGTGTGTGTCTGTGTCTGTGTGAGTGTGTGTGTGTGGTGTGTGTGCGTGTGTGGGATGTGTGTGTATATGTGTCTGTGTGAGTGTGTGTGGGGTGTGTGTGTAAGGGGGTGTGTGGGTGTGTGTCTGTATGAGTGTGTCTGTGTGTGTGAGAGAGAGAGAGAGTGGGTGTGTGTGAGAGATTCTGCAGAATGTATAAGATAGGAGCAGGAGTATGCCATTTGGCCCATTGAGTCTGCTGTCAAACTGCTCAAGGTTATTTTTTGACTCCCTCCACCATGCTTTCCCATAGTGTTCTGATAGTCCATGTCATTATTATGCAGAAATCACTGTTGGGAAGTGATTGCCTTAGAGTTCCTGCTTTTTAATTTCTTTCCAGATTCCCTAAAACCTCAGTGCACATATGTATGTTTAGGCGATCATATGGGTATATGTATGTACGTATAGGCGTACTTATGTGCATATAGACTCATGAACGTATGTTTAGATTAGATTAGATTCCCTACAGTGTGGAAACAGGCCCTTCGACCCAACAAGACCGCACTGACCCACCGAAGAGCAACCCACCCTGCCCCATTGCCCCAGATTTACCCCTGACTAATTAACCTATGGGCAATTTAGCATGGCTAATTCCAGAGCACCCGGAGGAAACCCACGCAGACACAGGGAGAATGTGCAAACTCCACACAGACAGTTGTCCAAAGCTGGAATCGAACCTGGGTCCCTGGTGCTGTGAGGCAGCAGTGCTAACCACTGAGCCACCATGCCACCCCTAAGTTTACGTATGTACATATAGGTATATGTATGTATGTATAGGTGTATTTATGTATATATAGGTATACATATCCAAATTGGTGTATGTATGTATATATGAGTGTATGTATGCATAGGTGCATGAATGTATGCATGAGATGAGTGTGTTTGCGTGTCTCTATGTTTGAGTGTACGTACAAAGGTGTGGGTGGATGAAATGTGTATGAGTCAGGTTCATTTATTGAGCACGTGATTTATAGAGAGTGCCCCGCCCAGCAGTTTTGGAACTCCTTTGATGTTTTATGTCTCTTCCAGCCTTTCCATCTCTCCTCTGTTATTGGTTAAGAATTCCTGGTTTTAATAGTGGGTTCAAGTTATCCCCCACTGGAGGTCTATTTAAAATTAACAAGGGACTGACCAGTGGCTTGTCTGGTTCTGAGCACTAGTCTTTGCTCATGTTTAGTGCCTGGAATTCTCTGGGTGTCAAGACTCAGAACAGGAAGAAAGACCACACCCCTCAGAATGGGAATAATGACCATACCCCTCAGAACAGGAAGATAGACCACACCCCTCAGAATGGAAATATAGATCATACCTCTCAGAACTAGACTATAGACTTAACCCCCAGAACTGGACTATAACCCAAACCCTTCAGAACTGGATTATAGACCACACCCCTCAGAACGGGAATATAGATCACATCCCTTGGAATGGGAATACAAATCACAGCCCTCAAAACTGGAATAAGGGGGAGGATGTGCAGCCAG
This sequence comes from Chiloscyllium plagiosum, assembly GCF_037043375.1. NCBI lineage: Eukaryota > Metazoa > Chordata > Chondrichthyes > Orectolobiformes > Hemiscylliidae > Chiloscyllium > Chiloscyllium plagiosum. The sequence goes on from NW_028270143.1 coordinate 125,907,467, forward strand.
AAGTCGTGGTGCACGTTGGCACCAATGACATAGGTAGGAAGAGGGGTGGGGAGGTCATTCAGGAGCTCAGGGAGTTCAGCTGGAAGCTAAAAGCTAGGACAGACAGAGTCGTCATCTCTGGGTTGTTGCCGGTGCCACGTGACAGTGAGAGCTAAGAGAGGGTATGAAAAATCTTTGGCAGGTAGGATCAAGGATAACCCCAAGGCCTTTTATGCAAGTATGGTGTAGGAGGGAGGGCTTCAGGTATTTGGAAAATTGGACTGCATTCTGGGGAAAGTGGACCTGTACAAGCAGGACGGGTTGCACCTGAACCAGAAGGGCATCAATATCCTGGGAGGTAGGTTTGCTAGAACTCTTCGGGGGGGGAGGGGTTTAAACTAATTTGGCAGGGGGATGGGATCCAGACTTGTGGTCCAGCAAGTAGGTTAGCTATTTTTCAGGATGTCCAAGAATGTCGGGAGGCTGTGGAGAAGGTAGCACTGACAGGGAATACTTGCAGACACAGAGATGGGTTCAACTGTGTATACTTCAATGCAAGGAGTATCAGAAATAAGGTGGGTGAACTTAAGGCGTGGATTGGTACTTGGGACTATGATGTTGTGGCCATCACGGAAACGTGGATAGAAGAGGGACAGGAATGGTTGTTGGAGGTTCCTGGTTACAGATGTTTCAGAAAGACTAGGGAGGGTGGTAAAAAAGGAGGGGGGGTGGCGTTGCTAATTAGAAATGGTATAATGGCTGCAGAAAGACAGTTCAAGGGGGATCTGCCTTTGGAGGTAGTATGGGCTGAAGTCAGAAATAGGAAAGGAGCAGTCACCTTGTTGGGTGTTTACTATAGGCCCCCCAATAGCAGCAGAGATGTGGAGAAACAGATTGGGAAACAGATTTTGGAAAGGTGCAGAAGCCACAGGGTAGTAGTCATGGGCGATTTCAACTTCCCAAATATTGATTGGAAGCTCTTTAGATCAAGTAGATTGGACAGGGCTGTGTTTGCGCAGTGTGTCCAGGAAGCTTTTCTAACTCAGTATGTAGATTGTCCAACCAGAGGGGAGGCCATATTGGATTTGGTACTTGGTAACGAACCGGGACAAGTGATGGGCTTGTTAGTGGGTGAGCATTTTGGTGATGGTAACCACAATTCTGTGACTTTCACCTTGGTTATGGAGAGAGATAGGTGCGTGCAACAATGTAGGTTTTACAATTGGGGGAAGGGTAAATACGATGCTGTAAGACAGGATCTGAGGAGCATAAGTTGGGAGCATAGGCTGTCAGGGAAGGATGTCGTGGAAATGTGGAACTTTTTCAAGGAACAGATATGACGTGTCCTTGATATGTATGTACCTGTCAGGCAGGAAAGAGATGGTCGTGTGAGGGAACCTTGGTTGACGAGGGAGGTTGAATGTCTAGTAAAGAGGAAGAAGGAGGCTTACATAAGGTTGAGGAAACAAGGTTCAGACAGAGCATTGGAGGGATACAGAATAGCCAGGAGGGAGCTGAAGAAAGGGATTAGGAGAGCTAAGAGAGGGTATGAAAAATCTTTGGCAGGTAGGATCAATGATAACCCCAAGGCCTTTTATGCGTATGTGAGAAACATGAGAATGACGTGAACGAGGGTAGGTCCGATCAAGGACAGTAGTGGGAGACTGTGTATTGAGTCGGAAGAGATAGGAGAGGTCTTGAATGAGTACTTTTCTTCAGTATTTACAAATGAGAGGGACCGTATTGTTGAAGAGGAGAGTATGAAACGGACTGGTAAGCTAGAGGAGATACTTGTTAGGAAGGAAGATGTGTTGGGCATTTTGAAAAACTTGAGGATAGACAAGTCCCCCGGGCCTGACGGAATATATCCTAGGATTATGTGGGAAGCAAGAGAGGAAATTGCAGAGCCGTTGGCAATGATCTTTTCGTCTTCACTGTCAACGGGGGTTGTACCAGGGGACTGGAGAGTGGCGAATGTTGTGCCCCTGTTCAAAAAAGGGAATAGGGATAACCCCAGGAATTACAGGCCAGTTAGTCTTACTTCGGTGGTAGGCAAAGTAATGGAAAGGGTACTGAGGGATAGGATTTATGAGTATCTGGAAAGACACTGCTTGATTAGGGGCAGCCTGCACGGATTTGTGAAGGGTAGGTCTTGCCTTACAAGTCTTATTGAATTATTTGAGGAGGTGACCAAGCATGTGGATGAGGGTAGGGCAGTGGATGTAGTATACATGGATTTTAGTAAGGCATTTGATAAGGTTCCCCATGGTAGGCTTATGCGGAAAGTCAGGAGGCATGGTATAGTGGGAAATTTGGCCAGTTGGATAGAGAACTGGCTAACCAGTCGAAGTCAGAGAGTGGTGGTAGATGGTAAATATTCAGCTTGGAGCCCAGTTACAAGTGGAGTTCCGCAGGGATCAGTTCTGGGTCCTCTGCTGTTTGTAATTTTTATTAATGACTTGGAAGAGGGAGTCGAAGGGTGGGTCAGTAAATTTGGAGACGATACGAAGATTGGTGGAGTTGTGGATAGTGAGGAGGGCTGTTGTCGGCTGCAAAGGGACTTAGATATGATGCAGAGCTGGGCTGAGAAGTGGCAGATGGAGTTCAACCCTGTCAAGTGTGAGGTTGTCCATTTTGGAAGGACAAATAAGAATGCGAAATACAGGGTTAACGGTAGGGTTCTTAGTAAGGTGGAGGAGCAGAGGGATCTTGGGGTCTATGTTCATAGATCTTTGAAAGTTGCCACTCAGGTGGATAGAGCTTGTAAGAAGGCCTATGGTGTATTAGCATTTATTAGCAGAGGGATTGAATTCAAGAGTTGTGAGGTGATGTTGCAGCTGTACAGGACTTTGGTTAGGCCACATTTGGAGTACTGTATTCAGTTCTGGTCACCTCACTTTAGGAAATATGTGGAAGCTTTGGAGAGGGTGCAGAGGAGATTTACCAGGATGTTGCCTGGAATGGAGAATAGGTCATACGAGGATAGGTTGAGAGTGCTAGGCCTTTTCTCATTGGAACGGCGAAGGATGAGGGGTGACTTGATAGAGGTTTATAAGATGATCAGAGGAATAGATAGAGTAGACAGTCAGAGACTTTTTCCCCAGGTACAATAGAGTGTTACTAGGGGACATAAATTTAAGGTGAAGGGTGGAAGGTATAGGGGGGATGTCAGGGATAGATTCTTTACCCAGAGAGTGGTGGGGGCATGGAATGCGCTGCCTGTGAGAGTGGCAGAGTAAGAATCATTGGTGACCTTTAAGCAGCAATTGGATAGGTACATGGATAGGTGCTTAAGCTAGGACAAATGTTCGGCACAACATTGTGGGCCGAAGGGCCTGTTCTGTGCTGTATTGTTCTATGTTCTATGTTCTATGTTCTAGAGACCACACCCTCTGAATGGGAATATAGATCACACCCCTCCGAACGGGAATACAGAGCACACACCTCAGAATGGGAATATAGATCACATCCCTTGGAATGGGAATACAGAACACACCCCTCGGAATGGGAATATAGACCATGTTATAAAGATAAAAGCATTGGTTTAACTGTAACTCTATTGAAATGCTTAACAAAATAGCGAATATATTAACTCCAACTACTTAACTGTTCCAGTATAGTAACACCCCGTAAACACACCCTTGGCAAAGGCACATTCAGTAAAATCGATTGTTTCACATGCAATTCCAGCTGCAGGAAGAGAACCCCAGCTTTTAGCTGTAACAGAGAAAGAGGAATAAGAGCTTCCACATCCAGCTTCAAGACCCCAGCGACTGCAAAAAGTGAGAACTAAGCATCCAGCTTCTGTGGTAGGTGAACCCCACCCAGTCAGGCTATTTCTATTGTATTGGTTCTGAGCAGACTGCTCCGCACCTCTGTCTCAACTTGCTTCATAAAAGAGCCAGGACAAAATAAACCTCTTAAAACCATAGTATCATTACTCTGTTCAGTCCTGAAGAAGGGCTTTTGCCTGAAACATCGATTTTCCTGCTCCTCGGATGCTGCCTGACCTGCTGTGCTTTTCCAGCACCACTCTAATCTAGACTACAGCCTATTGGCCAACTCTGCTGTTTCTTGTCTGAATGTGTAACTCAGACACTGGCTCTGAGTTTCACTCCCTAGGGGTTAGAACCTTTCTCCATCACCTATGTCTTACTATCCTGCATATTCTCTGGATCTTTGTTTGTTTAGGACTATCTCCTCTTGTGTATCTTCCAGCCTGACTCACAGCCTCAGTCCTGATGAAGGGCTTTTGCCTGAAACGTTGCTCCTGCTCCTCGGATGCTGCCTGACCTGCTGCGCTTTTCCAGCACCACACTCTCGACTCTAATCTCCAGCAGCTGCAGTCCTCACTTTCACCTGTATCCTCCAGTACCCCACCCTCGAAAGATTCCACTGTGTCAGTGATTGCATTAATACAGTCCCTCCACACTTCATGTCAGCTCTGAGAGTCATCTAGATTTGAAACATTTGCTTCCTCTCTCTCCATGGATCCTTCCTGATCTATTGTGATCTCCAGCGTATTTTTGTTTTCACTTTAAAATTCATGGAGGACCCACAGTTTACTTGCCTGTGAACAACTGCATTAACCATGCATTTTTAAAGGTCTGATATCCATTATGCAACTGGAAATTTGCAATTCCTTTTTTTTCTTTAATTTATCCCTTAATTCTGTTTGTGTCCGTTTTTGTGTGTGTGTGTTTGTGAGTACGTGACCACCTGTGTTTCTGTGCGCGTGTATGCATGAGTATGTGTGTTTGTGTGTGTGTGTGCAAGAGAGAGAGAAAGTGTGTGTATGTCTGTTTGTGCATGTGTGTGTGTGAGACTATGTCTGTGTATGGGTGAGAGTATGTGTATTTGTGTGTGTGTGTGGTTGTGTGTGAGACTATGTGTGTTTGTGAGAGTATGTGTGTTTGTGTATGTGAGTATGTGTGTATGTGTGTGTTTGTGTGTATGTGTGTGTGTGAGAGAGTATGTGTGTTTGTGTGTGTGTGGTTGTGTGTGAGAGTATGTGTGTTTGTGAGTTTATTGTGTTTGTGTATGTGAGTATGTGTGTGTTTGTGTGGTGTGTGTTGTGTATGTGTGCGTGAGAGAGTATGTGTGTTTGTGTGTGTGTGAAAGACAGTATGTACGTTTGTTTGCGTGTATGTGTGTGTATGTGTGAGAATATGTGTGTGTGTGAGAGAGAGAGAATGTGTGCTTATGTGTGTGTGTCAGTGTGATTGGAGATTCTGGTTAAAGAAGATTGGATCATAGATATCAAGTGGATTGTCTTGTTATATATCTGTGTTCTGCTAAAGTCACATTATTAATAACAACTGTTAATTTCTGTTTAAGTTACAAGCTTGATATCTGAGATCTGTTATTCATGAAGTCTGGTTAGGAAGAACTGAGTAACTGAGTTACTGTGCCCACCAAAACTAGCTCACCTTGCACTTTCCTGCAGCCAATTTCACTAATTTTCACCAGCTTGTCTCCTTCACTGTTCACTACACTTCTGGAAGTATTGTCTTATTCACCTTCATCAAATGATGCACTGACTTCTAAGCCCAAGTCCGTTAATCTATATCAAAGCTCACGGTCATCATAGTCCTGGCAACAATGTGTTAATGTTTCAAAGATACTTTAAAAGAAACAAACAAACAACCAGATCAATAATTAAGGCTGTCAGCCCCTGAGACACACTGTTACAAAAGACAACATCATAATAGAAACTTAAAAAACTGAAATGGAGATATCAGTTTTGGGGCTAAAGGTGGTCTCCAGGTGCCTGCAATACAGGAACTCCCTGTCCAAGAGTGGTCCTGATATGGAGCTAACCTTGAGAGAGAGGCAGTCAGTCAGATACAGCAACCCCTGCACAGCCCATTGTCTGCAACAGACTCTCTGAACTGTCAGTGTCTCTCTGCAAACAGGCTCCGAATTCCAGGAGTGAGAATCTGAAATGCAACCAGAAATGTAAAACAGAAGAGAGCCCCTTCATAAAACATAGAAAGGACAGAGTCAATTAGACTGTAAACCGAAACAGGAATTGCTGGGAAACCTCAGCAAGTCTGGCAGTATCAGTGGAGAGAGAAACTGAGTTAACTTCTTCAGAACCTTTTCGTTTTATGTTTCTTTTATTTTGCGTTCATATCCTAAGCATCAGTGGCACAAGGTGTCAAAGTCAAATAACAGGCAGACAGCCTCATCTAGATACATGCTATCGTGCCCATCCCTACCACCTCCGCTGGCAAGGCATTCCAGGCATCCACCACCCTCTGTGTAAGGAGCTTTCCACACATATCTCCCCTAAACTTTTCTCCTCTCACTTTGAACCTGTAATTTAATCCCCCAGTCATAGAGTCATAGAGATGTACAGCATGGAAACAGACCCTTCAGTCCAACCCGTCCATGCCGACCAGATATCCCAACCCAATCTCGTCCCACCTGCCAGCACCCAGCCCTTATCACTCCAAACCCTTCCTATTCATATACCCATCCAAATGCCTCTTAAATGTTGCAATTCTACCAGCCTCCACCACTTCCTCTGGCAGCTCATTCCATACACGTACCACCCTCTGTGTGAAAAAGTTGCCCCTTAGGTCTCTTTTATATCTTTCCCCTCTCACCCTAAACCTATGCCCTCTAGATCTGGACTCCCCGACCCCAGGGAAAAGACTTTGCCTATTTATCCTATCCATACCCCTCATAATTTTGTAAACCTCTATAAGGTCACCCCTTAGCCTCTGACGTGCCAGGGAAAACAGCCCCAGCCTGTTCAGCCTCTCCCTGTAGCTCAGATCCTCCAACCCTGGCAACATCCTTGTAAATCTTTTCTGAACCCTTTCAAGTTTCACAACATCTTTCCGATAGGAAGCAGACCAGAATTGCACGCAATATTCCAACAGTGGCCTGACCAATGTCCTGTACAGCCACAACATGACCTCCCAACTCCTGTACACAATACTCTGACCAATAAAGGAAAGCATACCAAACGCCTTCTTCAATATCCTATCTACCTGTGACTCCACTTTCAAGGAGCTATGAACCTGCACTCCAAGGTCTCTTTGTTCAGCAACACTCCCCAGGACCTTACCATTAAGTGTGTAAGTTCTGCTAAGATTTGCTTTCCCAAAATGCAGCACCTCGCATTTATCTGAATTAAACTCCATCTGCCACTTCTCAGCCCATTGGCCCATCTGGTCAAGATCCTGTTGTAATCTGAGGTAACCCTCTTCGCTGTCCACTACACCTCCAATTTTGGTGTCATCTGCAAACTTACTAACTGTACCTCTTATGCTCGCATCCAAATCATTTATGTAAATGACAAAAAAATAGAGGACCCAGCACCGATCCTTGTGGCACTCCACTGGTCACAGGCCTCCAGTCTGAAAAACAACTCTGGCTTCTACCTTTGAGCCAGTTCTGTATCCAAATGGGTAGTTGTCCCTGTATTCTGTGAGATCTAACTTTGCTAATCAGTCTCCCATGGGGAACCTTGTCAAACACCTTAGTGGTAGATCACATCTACCTCTCTGCCCTCATCAATCCTCTTTGTTACTTTTTCAAAAAACTCAATCAAGTTTGTGAGACATGATTTCCCACACACAAAGCCATGTTGACTATCCCTAATCAGTCCTTGCCTTTCCAAATACATGTTCCAAAATCCTGTCCCTCAGGATGAGTGGTTTACTCAGTATCATAACATGGAGCACAAGTCTTCAGTACTATTGCCGGAATGTTGTCAGGGCCCATAGCCTTTGCAGTATCTAGTGTCTCCAACCATTCCTTGTTTCCACGTGGAGTGAATGGAATTGGCTGAAGGCTGGTATCTGTGATGCTGGAGACCACTGGAGGAGGCTAAGATGGATCAGCACTTCTGGCTGAAGATTGCTGCAAATGTTTCAGCCTTATCTTTTGCTCTGATGTGCTGGGCCCTTCCATCATTGAGGATGGGGATATTTGTAGAGTCTCCTCCTCCAGTGAGTTGTTTAATTGTCCACCATTCATAACTGGATGTGTCAGGACTGCAGAGCTTAGATCTGACCAATTGGTGGTGGGATCGATTAGCTCTGTCTATCACTTGCTGCTTCTGCTGTTTGGCAGGTAGTCCTGTTTGGGGGCTTCATCAGGTTGACACCTCATCTTCAGGGATGCCTGGTGCCACTCCTGGCATGCCCTCCAGCACTTTCCATTGAACCAGGGTTGATCTTCTGGCGTGATGGTAATGGTTGAGTGGGGGATATGCCAGGCCATGAGGTTACAGATTGTGCTGGAGTACAGTACTGCTGCTGTTGATGGCCCTCAGTGCCTCATGGATGCCCAGTCTGGAGCTGCGAGATCTGTTTGAAGTCTGTCCCATTTAGCACGGTGATCGTGCCACACAACACAATGGAGGGTATTCTCAATGTGAAGGTGGGACTTTGTCTCCACTAGGACTGTGTGTGGTCACTCTTACTGATACTGTCATGGACAGATGCATCTGCAGCCGGCAGATTGCTGAGGAGCAACTGGTAGCGAACAGCTATGTCCTTTGGGAGTCAACCAACTCTCTTAGTGCAAAATTACTTTTGGTGGTGGACATTGAAATCCCCCACCCAGGGTATACTCTGTGTCTTTGCCACCCTCTGTGCTTCTGCTAAGTGTTGTTCAACATGGAGGATCACTGATGCATCTGCTGAGGGAGGATGGTATGTGGTAACCAGCAGGATTTAACCTTAAGCCATGAGACCTCATGGGGTCCAGAGTCAATGTTGAGGACTTCGAGAGCAACTCCCTCCTGACTGTATCCACTGTGCCACCCCCTCTGCTGGGTCTGTCCTGCCAGTGGGACAGGACATATCCAGGGATAGGTGTCTGGGACATTGTCTGTAAGGTATGATCCCATGAGTACAACTATGTCAGGCTGTTGTTTGACCAGTCTGTCAGACAGCTCTCCCAATTCTGGACAACGTTAAAATCACACACCAGGTTATAGTCCAACAGGGGCGGCACAGTGATTAGCACTGCTGCCTCACAGTGCCAGAGACCCAGGTTCAATTCCCGCCTCAGACAACTGTCTGTGTGGAGTTTGCACATTCTCCCCATGTCTGTGTGGGTTTCCTCCGGGTGCTCTGGATTCCTACCACAGTCCAAAAATGTGCAGGTTAGGTGAACTGGCCATGCTAAATTGCCCGTAGTGTTAGGTGTAGGGGAATGGGTCTGGGAGCATTGTTCTTTGGAGTGTCGGTGTGAACTTGTTGGGCCGAAGGGCCTGTTTCCACACTGTGAGTAATCTAATCTAAGGTTTATATGGAAGCTTTCGGAGCGCTGCTCCTGCTTCAGGTGGTTTGTATCCTTTGGTTAATATATCCCATTTCCAGTGCGTCTTGTTGTAAGGAGGGATGGCAGACAGAAAATAAAACTATTAACCAGTGTTTAAGGATTTGATTTGTACTTAGCAGATTGAAACAGATTGTGGAGTATAAGATCATAAGACACAGAATTTATAGCAAAAGACTACAGTGGCATGCAACTGAAATGATATATTGAAAAAAACTGGATTCAGTTATATGCCACTCTAATCTTTTGCTATAAATTCTCTGCCTTATGATCTTGTTCTCCACAAGTAGGTGATGAAGGAGCAGCACTCCAAAAGCTAGTGTGCTTCCAATTAAACCTGTTGGACTATAACCTGGTGTTGTGTGATTTTTAACTTTGCCCACACCAGACCAACACCGGCATCTCCACATCATTGTTCCCAATTTTGGCACAAGATCAATGGGGCTGTTTCGGATACCTAGGTCAATGCCAGGTGGTCCATCTGGTTTCATTTCTTTGAGACTTCATAGGGATTCAGACAAATGAGAGGCTTGCTCGGATATTTCTGAGGGCAGTTGAGAGTCAACCACATTACTGTGGGTTTGGAACCAGACCAGGTAGGGATGGCAGTTTCCTTTCTTGAAGGACATTAGTGAACCAGATGGGTTTTTCCAACAATCGACAATGGTTTCATGGTCATCAGTAGATTCTTAATTCCAGATATCTTTTTATTGAATTATAATAAAACAGAAAGACTTAGGGGCTCAGGTACATAGTTCTTCGAAAGTTGCATCGCAGGGAGATAGGGTGGTTAAGAATGTGTTTAGGATGTTTGCTGGCATTGCTCAGACCATGGGAGTTGAGACGTCATGTTGTGGTTGTACAGAATGTTGGTGAGGTACACCTCTGCTTCCTTCTATTGAGGAGGAGAAAGTGAGGACTGCAGATGCTGGAGACCAGAGTTGAAAAATGTGGTGCTGGAAAAACACAGCAGGCCAGGCAGCATCCAAGGAGCAGGAGAATCGACTACAATCAAGAAGGCACACAAACACCTCTACTACATCAGCAGGTTAAGAATATTCAGCATATCCATTAGGCCTCGAGATGGATGCGTCACCTATCTGCATGCGCCACAGTGTGGTACAGCAACTACTCTGCCTAAGACCGTAGGAAATTACAGAGAATTGTGAACACTGCCCAGTTCATCACACAAACTTGCCTTCCTTCTATTGAGGAGAAAGTGAGGACTGCAGATGCTGGAGACCAGAGTTGAAAAATGTGGTGCTGGAAAAACACAGCAGGCCAGGCAGCATCCAAGGAGCAGGAGAATCGACGTTTCGGGCATAAGCCCGAAGAAGGGTTTATGCCCGAAACGTTGATTCTCCTGCTCTTCGGATGCTGCCTGGCCTGCTGTGTTTTTCCAGCACATTTTTCAACTTCCTTCTATTGACTCCATCAACATTTCTCACTACATATCATAATCAGCCAACATAATCAAAGACCCCTCTCACCCAGGTTATAATCTCTTCCACCCGCTTCGATCAGACAGAAGATACAAAAGTTTGAATCTGCACCTCCGGTAAGATTTTTAACAGTTTCACCATTAAACTGTCACTTATTCTGAAAAGCGCTGAATTCCGAAAACCAGTTGGTCCCGAGCTTTTCAGATAAAGGATCTTCTACCTGTACTTTTCACTGTTTCTCAGTACATGACAATAATTAATCAAATCAGATCATAGGTGGGAAATTAAGCTGAGGACCCAGTCTAGTGACAGGCATAGTCTTGTCAAGTGGGTGAGGAAGGGAAGATGTGTGGAGTATAATATGGAGAAATATAAAGTTGCTTACCTTGGGGATCTGAAAAGGAAACAGAATACTTTTCTATGAAAGTTAAACACCTGGTGTTCTGGGGAACTTGGTGTTTTGTACCTGGAATAAGCACAAAGGTCACTTTTGTGACAAACAGTTCCACATCCCATAACAATCGATAAAACCCTTCCTGGTTATCCTCCTTCTGGATCTAAAGTTTATTTGCAGTCCTGGAGCAGTAAATGTAAAGGTATATGATCAATGCACCTAATCCCCCATGTTAACCTCGTCTGTTTATTTTAACCCTTCTGAATAATTAATTCATTGAAAAGTGGAAACCCAGTTGTGAAGTGCATTCTTTGGTTAAAATATTCCATTTCCAGTGCGTCTTGTTCTAAGGAGGGATGTCAGACACAGAAAGTAAATCCATTAACCAGTGTTTAAGGATTCGATTTGTACTTAGCAGACTGAAACAACGTGTTGTCACTATTTCAAAATAGCGGAAGAGATCTTTCTGGTGTCTGATCCTGAAAAGGGTTGGTAGGATACCTGGTGCAAAGGTCATTTCCTCGAGTGAAAGAAGCTACAACTAGAGGCCACTGTTTATAATTAATGGGGGCCCCACTTCAGAGATGAGGAACAATTTATTTTCAGAGCCACGAACTTTGACCTCTCTTGTGGAGGCATAGGTCGACAGAATCTTGATAAGTGAACTGCTAAAGGATCATCAGGAGACCGGGGGGTGGGGCAGGGTGGTGGGATGATCAGATGATCTGTGATCTTACTGAATGCCAGAGAAGGCTCGAGATCTAAGAGACAGTGAGGACAGCAGATGTTGGAGAGTGTGGTCCTGGAAAAGCACAGCAGGTCAGGCAGCATCCGAGGAGCAGGAGAATCAATGTTTCAGGCATAAGGCCTTCATTAGGAATCAGGAGCTCAAGAGCTAAGAGGCTACTTCTTATTCTCTGACGGGACATGGGTGTCACTGTCCAGGCCTATTTGGTTGGTGTCAGTCCCTAATTACTGCTGAATTGAGTGGCTTTCCAGCCCATTTCACAGGGCAGTTCAGGGCAACCACATTGCTGTGGGTCTGAGTCACATAAAATCAGACCGGATAGATTTCCTCCCTAAAGGGACATTAGGGAAAGAGTTGGATTTTTACAATAATTGGTTATAGTCCAACAGGTTTATTTGAAAATACAAGATTTTGGATCACTGCACCTTCATCGGCTAGCTACCTGAGTAAGGAGCAGCGCTCCGAAAGCTTTATTTTCAATTAAACCTGTTGGACTATAACCTGGGTGTCATGTGATTTTCAACTTTGTCCACCCCAGTTCAACACCTCCACATCATCTTTACCACCACTAACAGCATTTTCATAATCACCGCCACTGAGTAGCTTCCAATTTCAGATTTATTTATTGAATTTAAATTTCACTATCTGACATGGTGTGGTTTGAACCCATGTATCATGAAAAATGTCTTCACCCAGTGGGTGGGGAGCCTGTGGAATTCTCTGCACCGGGAGGAGGTTGAGGCCAAAGCATTAATCTTTTTCAAGAAGGAGTCAGATGAAACGTTAATGTCGTTTGATTAAATAACTCGTAAGTATGGATTATCGAGTAGGGACCTCTTCGTTTTCTCAAATCAGAGATTTTATGCGAAAAGAGGCCACGCTTCTGGCTAAGGGTTACAAATCTGATATGGAAAAGAGGGTGCTGCAGGCTAAGAGCACTCTTTCAGGGAGTACTCTCTATCATTTATTAGGGAGGAGGTTCCTCGGGTGACATTGAGCGATTACGGGAGGTCTGGGAGAGAGAGTTAGAGGTGGCTATCACTCCAGAAACTTAGGAGGATATTTGGGATATGTAATAGGACCCATACGATGCAGTTAAAGATTTTTCATAAGGCTCATCTGGCCCCAGATCATCTTGCAAAATTTACACAGGGTGCATCTTCAATGTGCCCCAAGTGTAAAATATATACGGGTACCCTTACTCATTGTTTGTGAGCCTACCACAGGCTCTGTATGTACTGGAGCGCTGTGAGATGAGTAATAGAGAGGGTCTTGGGGACCGAAGTCAAGGTGGACCCGGGTTCTCTTCTCCTGGGTTTGCTGAATTTATTTCCCTTAGATGTACGTGGAAGTAAGCTTTTTAGCATCCTCACTTTTTGTGCGAACATTCTGGAGTGCTGGGTGTCTGAGAACCTCTTCCCTCCCCGGGTATGCTGGGGTGGCATACGTTAATTATGGGACACATTCCTTTGGACTTTCTTACAAACATGGTGCACCAGAAAACGGACAATTTTTATAAAGCATGGCAGCCCTTTTTGAATTATTTGGAATCAGATCTGTCTGCCATTTTAATTAGGGCTTTTGTCTAGCCGTAGTGCTTTGGTTTAATAAGCCTAATGTCCTGAGAGGAAGAATTTCGAGCAAACGTGGGTTTGATAACTGATGCTGTCGAAGTTTGAGAGCTGAGGTCGTTACACTGAGTGGCTTTAATTATTTATTGATGTGTAATGAGTGGAGTTGTGAGTTCTTTTGTAGAGTAGTATAAAGGTTGGTTTATTGTTGTTACCATGTTGTATTTTCATATTTTTGTAATTTTATAATTTTGAAAAGAAAAATGTTTTCAATAAAAATATTTTTTTAAAAAATGGAGTTAGATATAGTTCTGAGAGCGAGAGGGATCAAAGGTTAACAAGGAGTGAGGCACAATCTGAAGGAATGTATATCTCTGGCAGTGATAGGCCCACTCCTAGGGAATGATGCTGCTCAAGGTGAAGTGTCAGTGGGTAAACATTTTGGGAATAGTGACCATTTCTGTAAGATTCAAAGTCATTATGTAAAAGTATAAGGATGGTGTAGACGTTTTGTCTAAACTGGGGGAAAGGTCATTTCAATTTCATTAGAGAGGATCTGGCCAACAGATTGGGAGAAGCTACACACAGTGAAGCCTATATTTGGAAAGTGGAAATCTTTTGAAAGTAGCACAGTGAGAATTCAGGATCAGCATGTTCCTCTAAAAGTCAAGGGCAAGGGTAGCAATGGATAACGAGAGTTTGATCAAGAAAAAGAAGGGACCATGTTAGGTACAGAGCATTAAAAACTTCCTTCAGGAATATAGAGTGTAGGGGGTGTGCTTCAAAAAGAAATCAGAAGGGTAAAGAGGGGACACAAAGTATCTTTGGCAGATTTGATTAAGGTGAACCCCAAGGCATTTTGTAAGTACATTAAGAGTAAGAGGGTTACCAGGAACAAGTGGGACCTATTAGAAACTGTAGGGACAATATGTGTGAAGTCAGAGCACGTGGTGAAGTCTTATATGAATATGTCTCATCAGTATTCGTAAAGGAGAAAGACATTGTAGAGATCATGTCTGACTTAATTGAGTTTTTTGAAGACGTGGCAAGATATATCAATGAGGGTACTGTAGTTATAGAGTCATAGAGATGTACAGCATGGAAACAGACCCTTCGGTCCAACTTGTCCATGCTGACCACATATACTAACGCAATCTAGTCCCACTTGCCAGCACATGGCCCATATCCCTCCAAAATCTTCCTATTCGTATACCCATCCAGATGCCTTTTAAAAATTGCAATTGTACCAGCCTCCGCCACTTCCTCTGGAAACTCATTCCATACACGTACCACCCTCTGCATGAAAGAAATCGCCCCTCAGGTCTCTTTTATATCTTTCCCCTCTCACCTTAAACCTATGCTCTCCAGTTCTGCATCCCCCACCCCAGGGAAAAGACTTTGTCTATTTATCTTATTCATGTCCCTAATGATTTTATAAAATCACCCTTCAGTCTCCGATGACCCAGGGAAAACAGCTCCAGCCTATTCAGCTTCTCCCTATAGCTCAAATTCTCCAATCCTGGCAACATCCTTGTAAACCTTCTCTGAAACCTTCCAAGTTTCACAACATCCATCCTTAAAGAACTATGAACCTGCACTCCAAGGTCTCTTTGTTCACCAACACTCCCTAGGACCTTACCATTAAGCATAAAAGTCCTGTTAAGATTTGCTTTCCCAAAATGCAGCACCTCGCATTTATCTAAATTAAACTCCAATTGCCACTTCTCAGCCCATTGGCCAGTCTGATCAAGATCCCGTTGTAATCAGAGGTAACATTCTTCGCTGTCCACTACACCTCCAATTTTGGTGTCATCTGCAAACTTACTAACTATACTTCTTATGATCACATCCAAATCATTTATATAAATGACGAAAAGTAGTAGACCCAGCACCGATCCTTGTGACACTCCACTGGTCACAGGCCTCCAGTCTGAAAAATAACCCTCCACCACCACCCTCTACCTTCGAGCCAGTTCTGTATCCAAATGGCTAAGTTCTCCCTGTATTCCATGAGATCTAATCTTGCTAACCAGTCTCCCATGGGGAACCCTGTCAAATGCTTTACTGAAGTCCATATAGGTAAAAACAATGACTGCTGGAAACCAGAGTTTAGATTAGAGTGGTGCTGGAAAAGCACAGTCGTTCAGGCGGCATCCGAGGAGCAGTAAAATCGACGTTTCGGGCAAAAGCCCTTCATCAGGAATACAGGCAGAGTGCCTGAAGAGCGGAGAGATAAATGAGAGGAGGTTGGGGGTGGGGAGAAAGTAGCATAGAGCACAATAGGCGAGTGGGGGAGGGGATGAAGGTGATTGGTCGGGGGGGGGGGGGGGGGAGGGCGGAGTGGATAGGTGGGAAAGAAGCTAGGCAGGTAGTATAAGTCATGGGGACAGTGCTGAGCTGGAAGTTTGGAACTGGAGTGAGGTGGAGTAAGGGGAAATGAGGAAACTGGTGAAGTCCACATTGATGCCCTGGGGTTGAAGTGTTCCGAGGCTGAAGACGAGCGACTGTTTCAGGACATGGTTGAACAGCTTCAGGGCAGAGGAAATGACTTGGGGGGGTGCAGTGGGAGAGGGGCTCCCTGAGATTCTTGTAGAGAGAGGAGGAAAACTTCTTCAAGACAGGCATCCTTGCAAGAGGATTCGCAGTAGGTTTAAAATCAACTGGGTAAAAACAATGACTGCAGATGCTGGAAACCAGTGGTGCTGGAAAAGCACAGCAGTTCAGGCAGCATCCGAGGAGCAGTAAAATCGACGTTTCGGGCAAAAGCCCTTCATCAGGAATTCAGGCAGAGTGCCTGAAGGGTGGAGAGATAAATGAGAGGAGGGTGGGGGTGGGGAGAAAGTAGCATAGAGTACAATAGGTAAGGGAGGGGGTGAAGGTGATAGGTCAGGGGTGAGGGCGGAGTGGATAGGTGGAAAACTTTGCTGCTCCTTGGATGCTGCCTGAACTGCTGTGCTTTTCCAGCACCACCCTAATCTAAACTCTGGGTTCCAGCATCTGCAGTCATTGTTTTTACCTAGTTGATTTTAACCCTACTGCGAATCCTCTTGCAAGTATGCCTGTCTTGAAGAAGTTTTCCTTTTCTCTCTACAAGAATCTCAGAGTCTGTCTACCTCTTCTCTCCTCTGAGTCATATGTTTTGGAAACCCCTTTTATCCATTAAACCAATCCTGCTGCTCACTGTCACAGACCTATGTGCTTTATTTTCTAGCGGGCAAGGCTAGCATTTATTGCCCGTCCCCAGTTGGCCTTGAGGTGATGGTGAGTTGCTTTCTTGAACCACTGCAGTCACATGCGGTGGATTGACCCACAATGCCCTAAGGGAGGGAATTCCAGGACACTGAAGGAATTGCGATAGATTTCCAAGTAGGATGGTGAGTGGTTTGGATGGGAACTTGGTGCTGTTCCCATTTCTCTGTTGCCCTTGTCCTTATCAATGGAATTGGTCATGGGTTTGGAAGATTCTAACAACCTGCTACTACTGAGCATCGGTGGTGGAGGGAGTGGATACAATGCTAATCAAATGGGCTTCTTTGTCCTGGATGGTGTCAAGCTTATTGAATTTTGTTGGATCTGCACTCATCCAGGCAAGTGGGGAATATTCCATCACAGCTCTTGCAGTTTATGTGGCTAGTTCAGTTGAGTTTCTGCCCTCAGGATGTTGATGTGGGGGCAGGGGTGAGCATTCAATTAGATCCGCTCTTGTTGACAGTCATTATGTGGCAGTCTTGAATGTTATTTGCCACTCATCAACCCAAATCCAGAACATCTTGTATTCAAAAATGGACTTCTTAAGTCCATCGCAAATGTTGCTGAACATTGTGCAATCATCAGCAAACATTCCCAGTTCTGACCTTATGATAGAAGCTCATTGATGAAGCAGCTGAAGATGTTTGGGTTGATGACACCACCCTGAGAAACTCCTACAGGGATGTCCTGGAGCTGAGATGACTGACCTCCAACAGCCATCTTCCTATGTATCAGGAATGACTCCAACTGGCAGATAATTTTCAGTCTTTTCTTTTGCAACGAAGGGGAGGTGATAGATTGTGGCACTGTCACAGGACTAGTAATTCAGACACCAGGCAATGTTCTGGGGACTCTGGTTCAAATCCCACCCTCGGAGATGGTGGAACTTGAATTCAACATAATAAAAAATCTGGAATTGTGTCTTGATTATGATCATTAAACTATTGACGATTGCGAAAAGACCCAGCTCGTAAGAAGGAATCTGCCATCTTTACCTGGTCAGGCCTATATTTGACTCCAGTCCCACAGGTTGATTCTTAAATGCCCTTTGGGTAAGAAATGTGCCGGGCTCTTGCATCGAGGATAGGATACTTGTGGAGCCTCCTTCAGTTAGTCATCTAAATGTCCAGCATTCACAAAAGGACATGGCAAGACTGCAGAGCTGAGATGTGATCCATGAGCTGTGGGTTAGCTTAGCTCTATCACTTGTTGCTCCCACGTCTACAGTACTGAGGCCTATCATCAGTCTGCCAGCTATTTCTTTAAGGTCCACCTCAGGCTGATCCTGGGATGCCCTCCTGCACTCAGAGGGCAGTTCAGGGTCAACCACATTGCCAGAAATCTGGAGTCACCTATCTGAAACCGGGTAAAGACAACAGATTTCTTTTATGAACCAGATGGATTTTTAGAAGAATTGTCTTTGGTCAACACAAGGCTACCTTTTCATTCCAGATTTTAACTTTAAATTTTAGCATCTGCTGTGCTGCAATTCAACCCATCCCCTCAGCATATTGAAATAAACCAAAGCACAGCCACTGGAGATCTGAAACACACTGGAGAAACTCAGTGGGTCTGGCAACATCTATGGAGAGAGAGAATTCCGAAAGTTCACAGCGCTGAAACCATTAACTGTTCCTCTACACAGATGCTGCCAGACCCACTGAGTCTCTCCAACATTTTCTGTTTTTGATTCAGATTTCCAATCTCCTTATTCCTTTGTTCAGTGACATTACTACCATGCCACAATCTCTCCTCTGATGAAGAGGTGCCAGCCTGAACTGTTAACACTCTCTCTGTGTTGAGAGATACAGGCAGCTCTGTTGAGTGTTTCCACCAGTTCCTATACCGACATCAGATTGCCAGCATCTGCAGCACTTTATGCTTCCATCCAGCCTGGCACTCACACAACTCAGACTATAGAGGTTTATAAAATCAGGAGTGGCATAGATAGGGTGAATACACAAACTCCTTTTCCCAGGACAGAGGAGTTCCAAATTAGAGGGCATGTTTAAGGTGAAAGATTTAAAAGGGACCTAAGGGGAAACTTGTTCATGCAGAGGGTGGTACATGAATGGAATGAGCTGCCAGAGGAAGTGGTGGAGGCTGGTATAATTACAACATTTAAAAGGTATCTGGATGGGTATGTTAACAGCAAGGGTTTAGAGACATATGGGACTAGATTCATTTTGAATATCTAGTTGGCATGGGTCAAAGGGTCTGTTTCCATGCTGTACAGCTCAATGACTGAACGCACCAGCCTCAAAATTCTTTAGCACAGCGGCTCAGTCCTTAAGTATATTCGAGGCTGAGACGGACTCTTCCTATTTAAAAAAAAATCAGTTAAGGGATTCAAGGATTATGGGGGAAAAGGAGCAAAATAGAGTTGAAGATGATCACAGCAGCCATGATCTCAATTGAATTGCAGAATGGACTTGATGGACTGAATAGCCCACATCAGCTCCTACATGTTATG
Source organism: Chiloscyllium plagiosum (assembly GCF_037043375.1). Taxonomy (NCBI): domain Eukaryota; kingdom Metazoa; phylum Chordata; class Chondrichthyes; order Orectolobiformes; family Hemiscylliidae; genus Chiloscyllium; species Chiloscyllium plagiosum. The sequence continues at coordinate 125,926,626 of NW_028270143.1, forward strand.
ATGCTTGCACTCTCCATTCATTTGTTTTGATTTGAATGCTACAAGCATTCTGATAAAACTTTCAGTTTTATGATCTATTGGTTTACTCTTCAATTCATGCTCTGCATCCTTTCCTGTATTGGGCTGTTTAACATTTCCTGTAATACCACCTTTACCTTTAGCCTTGACTCTTATCTCTAAATTTACATAGAGTGAGATGTACAGCACAGAAACAGACCCTTCGGTCCAACTCCTCTATACTGACCAGATACCCTAAATTAATCTAGTCCCTTTTGCCAGCATTTGATTCACATCCTTCTAAATCCTTCCTATTCATATACCCATTCAGATCTTTATAAATGTTGCAATTGTATCAGCCTCCACCACTTTCTCTGGCAGCTCGTTCCATACATGCACCAGCCTCTGCGTGAAAAAGTTGCTGCTTAGGTCTCCTTTAAATTTTTCCCCTAAACCAATGCCCTCCAGTTCTGGACTTGCCCACCACAGGGAGGAGACTCTGACTATTTATCCTAGCCGTACCCTTCATAGAATACAGTGCAGAACAGGCCCTTCAGCCCTCAATGTTGCGCCGAACTGTGAACTATTCTCAGCTCGTCCCCCTACTCTATCCCAAAATCATCCATGTGCTTATCCAAAAATTGTTTCAATCTCCCAATGTGGCTGAGTTGACTACATTAGCAGGTAGGGCATTCCACACCCTTACCATTCTCTGTGTAAAGAACTTTCCTCTGACATCTGTCTTAAATCTATCACCCCTCAATTTGTAGTTATGCCCCCACATACACGCTGATGTCATCATCCTAGGAAAAAGTATTTCACTGTCTACCCTATCTAATCCTTTGATCATCTTCTATGTCACTATCAAACCCCCCCTTAGCCACCATCTTTCCAATGAGAACAGACCCAAGTCTCTCAGCTTTTCCTCATAAGACCTTCCCTCCAGATCAGGCAACATCCTGGTAAATCTCCTCTGCACCTTTTCCAATGCGACCACATCCTTCCTGTAATGGGGGAAACCAGAACTGTACACAATATTCCAAGTGGGGCCACACCAGCGTTTTGTATAGTTGCAGCATGATATTGCAGTTCTGGAACTCACTCCCTCTACAAATGAAGCCTAACACATTGTATGCCTTCTTAACAGCATTATCCAACTGCGTGGCAACTCTCAGGGATCTATGTACATGGACTCCAAGATCCATTGACCCAGTACTCTGCCTGTTATTCTTCCCAAAGTGCATCACCTCACATTTAGCTGCATTGAACTCCATTTGCCACCTCTCAGCCCAATTCTGCAGTTTATCCAAATTCCCCTACTATCTGTAACATTCTTCCACATTGTCCACTACTCCACCGACTTTAGTGTCATCTGCAAATTTACTAATCCATCCACCTAAGCCTTTTATAAAAATGACAAACAGTAGTGGTCCCAAAACAGATCCTTTGGCACACCACGAGTAACTGGACTCCAGACTGAATATTTTCCATCATGATTTTATAAACCCCTATACAGTCACCCCTCAGCCTCCGACGCTCCAGGGAAACGAGCCCCAGCCTATTCAGCCTCTTACTTCGCTCAATCCCTCCAACCCTGGCAACATCCTTATAAGTCTTTTCTGAAGCCCTTCAAGTTTCACAACATCCTTCCTATGGAGCTCTTGCCAAATTTAATCCCTTGCCCCGGTTATTTAATTCAAGAGCTTCTCTCTCCTTTGTTACACAGTTGGCAAGAACATTGGTCTCAGCAATTTATAGGTGGAGTATGATCTGGTAGCCAGTTACTCGTGGTGTGCCAAAGGATATATGATCTGGTAGCCATTACTGACACATGACTGCCAGATAAAATGGCCTGGGACCAGAATTGTGAAGAGCATTGAAGGATAAAGGACACAGAGCAACAGCAGGGAACTAGGGAAAGGCAATGGGTGGATCTATTAGTTAGTAACAGTAATAGCACAATCGAGAGGAATGACTTCTGTCTGAAAGCAAAAATATGAGAACAGAGGAACTTACGTAGGCCATTCAGCCCATTGAGCCTGTTCTGCCATTTAATACAAGGATGGCTGATCAAACAGTTCAATGCCTTTTACCCCCACTGGGTGGCATGGTGACTCACAGTGCCAGGGACCCAGGTTCAATTTCAGCCTTGGGCGATAGTATGTGTGGAGTTTGCACATAGTTTCGCCCCACAGTCCAAAGATGTGGAGGTTGGGTCGATTGGTTGTGCTAAATTGCCCATAGTGTCTAGGGATGTGCAGGTGATGTGGGTTAGCCATAAGAAATGCAGGGTTACAGAGCTAGGGGGTGGGTCTATGTTAAGTACTCTTCGGAAGATTGGTGCACTCAATGGGGCGAATAGCCTACGTCAACACTGTTGGGGTTCTATTATTAACCTTCTGCATCAGTGGTGATCAGAAATATAGTGATCCCTCCCTTATTCTTCTGGGACAGGGAATTTCACATTGTTCCGACTAAAGATAATTCTGATCTCAATCCTGAGTGATATTCTCCCTCTTATTCTAAAATTATGCCTCTTGGTTCCAGAATCCCTGTCGAGGAGGAAGTATTTTGTAGAGAAAGAAATAGGAAAAGACTTAGGAAAAGAAAACAAAAGTGTTGGACATGATGTGAAGTTGTTGAAGTGACTGCTGGGAAGTCCCCTCACTGCCGGGGGGGGGGGGGGGGGGGGGAGGAAGAGCTGCTGCTGTTGGACATGATGTGAAGTTGTTGAAGTGAGTGCTGCGAAGGCTGGCAAGTCCTCTCACTGAGGGGGAGCTGCTGCTTTTCCTCCAGCTTGTACCTGACTTCACAGGAAGCACACATATCGACAAACGTGAGCACCGGACAAGACCGTGTATAGAAACAGCAAGCAGCCTAAGGTCATGGTCATGCCAGTCTCCCAGTCCGTTTGCACTGTCTAATATGGGAAATAAGCTGAACACAGCATAGCAGATTGAAAGTAGCACAGGTAACTCCCAGCCTCAGCTGGAAGGAGTGTGTGGGGCCTTGGACAGTGAGGGGCATAAAAGGACAGGCATTCCATCTTCCGAGAGTTCGATAAAGATATGACAGAACAGGTATCTCAATTCGCCTTTATTCTTCAGTAAGTTTGCAAAAACTCAGCAGTCTTTAGATCTTGTTAAAAGCAGCAATATCAACGCTTTGCACCTGAAAAAGAAAGAAAAGTTTCTGATTAGAAGAGCCAGTCACACCAACTTACCGCCAGGCTGCTAGGGCAATACAGCACTGGGGTAAAATGTGCAGATGCGAACCCCAGATTAGATTTATCATGCAAATGCCAGAAGTAGGAACATGGTAATGGGGAACAAGAGCGTTGTGTCAGCATAGAGTCCAGAGGACATCGCTGGGCTGCAGCTCCCTGGAGGATGGGAGATGGAACATGTTCAAGGACATATCACAGTTGGGTGGATAGGGCCCTGAATCAACCCGCAGACATTCACAGTCCCACCAGAGGGTCTGGTGTTGAGGCAAGGCTGGCATTAACTGCCCATCTCTGGTATCCTCAACCTGGTGGTGTTGGCTGCTTTCTATGATTTGTGCAATGCAGCTATTCTGAGCGGGCCAGTAGGGAAGGAATTCTGTAATCATGGCCCAAGGATATCGAAGAAATAGCTGATTTATAGCCTGCTTTGGAGAACATGTGAGGGAAGTGATGTGAGGGAGACACTCCATCCTACCATGACAATTCTAACTGACCCAGCGGCAGCAATGTTTCGAGCTCCCTCAGCCCCCCACCACAGCCAGCGTTACAGTTCAATACTCACGTAATCCTCAAACTTGGTGATTTCTTCCTCCAGCAGATCTGTGCCAACCTTGTCGTCCTCCACCACACACTGGATCTGGAGCTTCTTGATGCCATACCCGACAGGGACGAGTTTGGAGGCTCCCCACACCAAGCCATCCATCTGGATAGTCCGCACACACTCCTCCAGCTTCACCATGTCTGTCTCGTCGTCCCACTGCAGAGAACAGGCCCGCACCTCACTCCGGTGACACTTCAAATCACACTCCCAGAAAAACAACATTGACTGTCCAAAACAGCTGCTCTTGTCTGAACGTGTCCATCTACCATCTCAGTTGCGCAGCAGCCCTCACTGACGTCACTGGTCTGCCCCACCCCACCCCCTGCAGGGAGCCAAATGCCCATCTGTCTGTCATAAACCTAGTTTCAGTCCAGGCAAGAGCTGGATTTCCTGTATGGGCTGTGACTGGGAAGTTAAGCTCAATTGTACATCCATGTTTCCTGCCAACATCACTAATGTCGACTGTGTATACTAAATTGTATGCCTCACTGTGTCTAAGTACCTTACGATCTGTTTGTCCTTGTTGCTACGATTTGCCATTACTGCTTGCAAAACAAAACTTTTAATGTACTTAGGTACACTTGACTAGCATCAATCAAATCAAAATTGCAATTGGGGCCGAGGAATCTCCTTGGGACTGCATCACATCTCCATTACTTTATTAATAAAATTTCAATTGAAATCCATGCTCCCCCACCGTTTAGGCTATGAAAACGTTAAACAATATCGGAACAAATACGGATTCCTAAGAAATGCTTTTAAATGAACAGAAATTACAAAAGAGACTTCGGTAAAGTTTTAAAAGGCTAGAAATAAAAATAAGCTCTATAAAACCAGAAAATGACTTACCTGCTGCTCCTGGTTTAATTTCTGGGATTACATCTTGGACAGTGTACACACTAGAAAATGATGCTTTTTTTGGGGAATGGGAGTCTGTGAAATCAGGTCAAGGTGAGATTCAGAGGTGGAGATCAAATGACCAATAGACTTCTGATGAAGGGAATTACATGTTTCTGAGTGGAGGTATGCAGATTTGACCCAGAAATACTTACAACTGCAAACAGGATGGAGTAAGGGAGTGAGTGGTGGTGAAAGATTGTGAAGAGATCAGAATATTGTGGAGAGATCCCCAGAGCCTACTTCAGGATATCACTTGGTAACATAGCCAGCTTCACTCCCATTCATAACATGAACTGTTCATTCAACTATATCACAAAGGGATGCCTTCTTTATAAAATTAGGCAGAGTGAGTGGGGAGAAACTGTTCCCACTCATTGAAGGTAACAGGCAAAAGAAGCAACTAGGGGCTGAGGTCTCCATGGAGGCATAGGGGGAGATTTGTGAGAATGCAAAGATGATCTTGATTTGTAATAGGACCCATGCCACGCAGCTAAAGATTCTGCATTGGATCCATCTGGCCCCAGACCATGTCTCAAAGTTTAAGCTGGGAGCACCCCGTTTAGTCCTAAATTTAAGATAAACACCGGTACTCTCACTCATTGTTTATGGAATTGCCACAGGCTCCATACCTATTGGAGTTCTGTAGCAGGGATTACAGAGAGGGTCTTCAGGGCCAAGTTTAAGATGGACTGTATCGCTCTTCTCCTGGGCCTACCCAATATTCCCTCTTTGGATGCTCATGGGGAAAACTTTTTAATATCCTCACTTTCCACACTAGGAAAAATATTTTAATATGTTGGGTTTCTGAAAACCCCACAGACCTGTTGGGTTGGTACAGGCTTATCATGGAACATATCCCTCTGGATTTTTTTATGAGCATAGTTCATCAGAAAACAGAAAATTTTTAAGTAATATGGCAGCCCTTTCTGGACTACTTGGATGCAGATTTATCTGTCATTTTAACTAGCTAATTTCGTGTAGCTATGACTTAGTGTACTTGATGTCCTTGAAGGAAGAATTGAGTACTTTGTGTGACCTCTTGGAGGTCGAGAGCTAGTGTTTTGTTGTGCTGAACTGTTCATTAACTACCTTCACTGATTTGTGTATTTTGCACATGGGTTTAGTAGTGTTTCAGTTGTACTGTTCATGCTTTTTTTTCTTTTTGTTGTTATATGTATATAGAATAAGGTTCTCTGGTGTTGTAATTTCTTTTTGAATGGTTTTGTAAAGAAAGAAAAGTTTAATAAAATTCTGTTTAAAAAAAACAACAAAAGAAGCAATAGCAACATGAGAAATGATTTTCATGCAGTGTGGTTAGAGTCTGGAATGCACTCCTGGACACAGCTTTAATGGTGATATCCAAAAGGGAAGGTTAAAGGAGGAACGTGCAGGGTTACGGGAAGAAGACAGGCGAGTGACATGAAATGAATCGCTCATTGGGAGAACTACTGGCCTCCTTCTGAGCCACAATTCCAACGTTTTAAAAATTTCAAGTCTTGATTTGACAGAATCTGATAGCACAGAAGGTAGGCAATTAGCAATGTGCCTGAACCAGTTTCTTGAAAGAGTTTCTCAATCACTGTCCTCCTTTTCATGGAGAGATTGTATTGTGTGCTGAGTGTTATTAATCGATTTGCTTCCGATCCACATTACAACAACCCGCAGTGCAAAGTTTAGTAACCTTTTGTCAACCTGCTGTGCTCTCCAGCAGTTTTTGTTTCAAGTTTCCCATAGCCAGAGCTCTGTGTTTATTACAATATTCATTCTGCCTCTGCTGCTTTTGTCAATATCCTTCAATTTGTTTTCCTCTGGTTACCAACTCCTTGGTTAGTAAAACATTCACTCTGTGTACACTATGTTAGTTAGTTGGAAGGACATGGGATGAAGTGCACTGTGCGCGCGCGTGTGTGTGTGTGTGTGTGCAGGCATGCGTGTGCGTGTGTGTGGGAGAGGGGATGTTGGATTGGCTGAAGGGAGGATCACTTACTGGTTTCACATCCAGGAGGATGGAGGACTTGGCGATGACGGCAGGTTTCTTAGATTTCTTCTCTGCGTACTGACGTAAGCGTTCCTCACGGACTCTATCCTTTTCTGCCTTCTCATCATCATCACTGCTTCCGAAGAGATCAATGTCATCTTGATCATCATCGTCATCTTCATTCTTCTTAACCTCGGGCTTCGTTGTGCTGGGCTTTACACGCAAGTGGAATGGCCACAGGTTTATTGACAAAATTCAGTACATAGCAAGACAGGAGAAAGTCTACCAACTTCACACTGAGACTTATACAAAACCAATAAACTGGCCAGTGAGAGGCAGCAACCGCAAGTTATGAGGTAGGGTCAGGAAAATATAGGGTGGGGTAGCATGGAGAAACCATGACAGTGTCAAGGGGTGGTGGTGAAGACAGTGAATGAGACAACAAGCTTCAAACTGTGTCAAAGGTTTGCTGAACATTTTATACCCATTCCAGAGAACAGATGGCCTGTGTTAACATCTCACCTGTAAACTCTGCCAGTGCCACACTCCTTCAGCACCTGTCTCAGCCCTAAATCAGAGGGTCTGCAGCCTACAGTTCTGAAGCTGCAGGATTATATTAGAATGTGGAATATTCCTTATTGTCATTATGAGTTGACATCTATAGCACTGTCAGGTTATTTACTGAACTCTTCCCCATTCACTGTGCGTCTCGACATTTCCCTCAATAAATCCCTCACTCCGCTAATCTCCCCATTTTCAGGTCACCACCCCTGCTACTCCAACTTTATTCCCCAATTAAATGTCCACAACCAAAACTCTCCTATTTACAGGGACTCACTGATAATTCCCCCCCCCCTTGTTTTCTCCTAAATTATTCACAATCCCTGAAGCATAATGGAATTTTGTGGAAAGGTAACCCTTTCCACAGTTTTCCTAAAGGTTCTGTGCATATAGTCACCACATGAAGCACATGGACAGAGTCAGACATAGTCCTACATGATGCTCACCATGGTGGAATAGCACACTGACATTCAGGCTGTCAGGTGAGATACTGAATCCATTCTCCTACACTGGGTCCAGCCCATGTTCTGGGGCAGTGGGGGTTAAGAGAGAGATAGAGAAGAGGGGAGGAAGAGCAGAAGGTAACAAGATTTACCTTGTTGTGTTGGGCTTGTGGGCAGATTGCAGGCTGTGTCCTGACCAAAGATTTCTCCAACGTGGACACACGGGCTTCCAACTTTGACATTGCCAACCGCAGGTCTTCCACCACTAACAGGGAGCGAAGAGGAAATGCATCAAGTGCAACACACCCACAGGCATATACTGGGAACATAGAACATTACAGCACAGTACAGGCCCTGTGAAAATAACCTGATGCCCATCTAACCTAGACCGTTCCATTATTATCCATATGTATGTTGAATGCCCATTTAAATGCCCTTAACATCGGCGAGTCTACTACTGTTATAGGCAGGCCGTTCCAAACTCCTACTACTCTGAGTGAAGAAACTACCCTAATATCTGTCCTAAATCTATCACCTCTCAATTTAAAGCTATGTCCCCTTGTGTTAGCCTTCACCATCCAAGGAAAAAGACTCTCACTGTCCACCCTATCTAGCCCTCTGATTATCTTATATGTCTCGATTAAGTCACTTCTCAACCTTCTTCTGTCCAAATAAAAAACAGCCTCTGGTCCCTCAGCCTTTCCTCATAAGACCTTCCTTCCATACCAGGCAACAACTAGTAAATCTCCTCTGAACCCTTTCCAAAGCTTCCACATCCTGCCTATAATGCAGTGACCAGAACTGTACACAATACTCCAGGTGCGGCCTTACCGGTGTTTTGTACAGTTGAAGGATGACCTTGTGGCTCGGAAATTTAAACCCCTACCAACAAATGCCAACACACCATATGCGTTCTTAACAACCCCTATCAACCTGGGTGGCAACTTTCAGAGATTTATGCACCTGGACACCAAGATCTCTCCGTTCATCTACACTGCCAAGAACTTTGCCATCAGCCCAGTACTCTGTATTCCTGTTATTTCTTCCGAAGTGAACTACCTCACACTTTTCCACATTAAACTTCATTTGCCACTTCTCAGCACAGCTCTGCAACTTATCTATGTCCCTTTGTAACCCACAACATCCTTCGGCACTATCCACCCAACTCTGCCTACCTTAGTGTCATCCGCAAATTTACTGACCCATCCTTCTATGTCCACATCCAGATCATTTATAAAAATGACAAACAGCAGTGGCTCCAAAACAGATCGTTGCAGCACACCACTGGTAACTGAGTTCCAGGGTGAACATTTCCCATCAACCACCACCCTCTGTCTTCTTTCAGTTAACCAATTTCTGACCCAAACCGCTAAATCACCTTCAATCCCGAAACTCCGTATTTTGTGCAATAGCCTACTGTATGGAAAATTATCAACCACCTTACCTTCATCTACTTGTTTTGTCACCTTCTCGAAGAACTCAATAAGGTTTGTGAGGAACGACCTACGCTTCACAAAACCGTGTTGACTATCCCAATTCAAATTATTCCTTTCCAGATGATTATAAATCCTACCTCTTATAACCTTTTCCAACACCTTATCCACAACCAAAATAAGGCTCACTGGCCGATAATTACCAGGGTTGTCCCAACTCCTCTTCTTAAACATTTGCTAGCCTCCAGCCTTCTGGCACTACTCCTATCGACAATGATGACGTAAAGATCGAAGCCAAAGCCTCTGCACTCTCCTCCCTGGCTTCCCAGAGAATCCGAAGATAAATCCCATCTCACCCGGGATCTTATCTATTTTCAGATCTTCCAAAATTGCTAAAACCTTCACTTTGTCAACCTCAATCCCATCTAATCTTGTAGCCTGTATCTCAGTGTGCTCACTAACATTGCCTTTTTCCAATGTGAATACTGACGAAAAGTATTCATTAAGCACTTCTCCTATGTCCTCAGATTCCACACACAACTTTCCAATACTATCTTTGATTGGCCCTAATCTTACTCTAGTCCTTCTTTTATTTCTGATATACCTATAGAAAAGCAGTGCATCTCCTGTTACCCAGGGAAAATAGCTCCTCCTTGGGGAGTACGGCAGATTGGTGGGTTTTTGAAAATGTATTGATTTTGGTCTTGTGTGAAGTAAAGGCTACATCGTGGACCACAGCAGTGGAGACTAAGTACCAAATAAACCTATTTCAAACTTTCTTGGGCCATGAGGTGGATGCTTTTCAGGAGTTGACTATGGTTAGCAGGAAAACATTGGCTAAAGGGCCTGGTCCAGTGAGAATTCAGACAGATAACGAAAGCAGTAAAAATGTGGATGATTTGTTCAAGTTTCTATTGGACTGGAGAACAAATGAAGTTAAGTCAAATAAACTCTGCTCTTTCTGAACACCAGAATAGACACTCAAGTTGCTCAACCTCTGATCATATAACCCCAAATAAAAAGCAATCTATTGCAGATACTGGAAATCTGGGACCAGCACAAAGAGGATGGTGGAGAAACTCAGCAGGTCTGGCAGCATCTGTGGAGAAAAAAAAAAAGAGTAAACCTTTGGAGTCCAGCATGACTTGCTCAGAACTCAGTTCTGAACAGAGTTCTCAGGTGGACTGCAGCGGTTCAAAGCAGCAACTCACCATCACCTTCTCAAGGGCAACTAGGGATGGGCAATAAATGCTGGACCAGGCAGCAACGCTCACATTTAATCAGATACAACCTGTTTTGTCATCACTATCCTTTCCATCTAGATAGTGATGGAACAGAGATTTAGTTCCAAGTCACAATGGGATGGCTCACAGGAAACTTCACTAGCTTTTGGTGCCATGTCTTTCCCAAACGATAGACACCTTCAAGTTATCATCTTGATTATTCCACAACAAATCCCAAGGCACAGCTTGAACAGCAACAAATGGATTGCTCACAATATTCTGGCCAATGCAAGAGCATGTGGCTGAATCACTAACACAATGCAGATAGCTCAGATAGGAGTGACATATCTCCACATCACTCTCTTCTCCTTTTACAGTCACAGCACACTGACCAAACTGACGAAAGAAACTCCCACTTACCCTGGTGCAAGCTCTGATTCTCCTTCTCTAGGCTGATGACCCGGGCACACATCTCGATATCTGAACATTGCACAGCACTCTGAGGAAAGAGCACACAGGAATTAGCCTTACACGCACATGTAGAGAGAGAGTGTGTGTGCGTATATGTGTGTGTGTGTGTATATGTGTGTGTGTGTATATGTGTGTGTGTGTATATGTGTGTGTGTGTATATGTGTGTGTGTGTATATGTGTGTGTGTGTGTGTGTGTGTGTGTGTGTGAGTGAGTGAGAGAGTGACAGAGACACATGTTCAAACAGCAGCAAGTGAACCCATTCTTCCTCCAGCCCTCCTCCCCATTTGGCAAGTGGTCGAGTGACAGTAGGTGTTCTGATTAATGATAAACTGCAAAATCAGAGTCTTACCAAATGGGTGCAACAGAAAGAGAAACCAGGACTCCCCTGGAAATGAACAGAAAGCACTCTCTCTCATACATACATACTCAGGGCAAGCAAAGAAAGGAAACCCCGAATGCCCACACATTTGCTGATTCATGCATTTGTTATGAAATTTCTTTTAAGGGATAACTGATCAATAAAAAAAAAAGCTAGTTGAATGCTCAGTGCATCAGGGGCTTTTCCCTCCAGGTTAGAAAGAGCCATGAAGCTTGACTCCATGCCAATGTGTTGTTACAGGTCTGAGAAGCTCCCCGAGGTCACTATTTGATTCCATTCCAACCAGACTAAATGGACTTTGCAGTAATGCATGGGTTCAGGGCAGATAGTTCTCCCACTCCCATGACTGAATACTGGGCTGTATGTAGATCCACATTCCTTTATTGGGAATAGAGAGAGCTGCTCGGAGGTAAACACTGGGAATAGGGAAACAGGAACTGCCCCATGGTCCAAACTCAATAAGCACTGGTGAGAAAGTACAGTCATTTCAGGGGGAAGCAGAACCTCAGTGCAGAAATCCATTCGTCATGTACAGCACCTCTCACTGTATGGTAAAGCTGAGGACAAGGATTCATGTAGGTGATCCCCAAGGGAGAGTGCAATATAACAAGCAGGATGTTTCAAATGTCACCTGGGACAGAACATTCAGTTCTATGCACCACACCTTATTAAGGTTCTTTTGGCCTTGGAAGTGGGGGCAACACAGATTCATCAGCACGCTCAGGCTCAAAGAGGGTAAAGGGCAGCCCCGACTTGAATATGGAAGGCCAAACTGTGAATGGCATGAAGCTGGCAGACAGCAATCACGAACTGTTACAGGCCAACTTGCAGATTCACTCCGATGGGGCTTACCATGACACTGGGCAGCACCCGTGTCCGAAAGCTTACTGAGAGACAGGGTGCTGTGAATGAAAAAAAAACTGAACCTGGCTATGGTGGGCATTTAAATGCTTCCCTTAGCAGGACACACCACCAGACAAACTAGAAATGTGCGGCTCAGCTCTGCATGCAGCAAGTGTGAAAAAGCCACATTTTATGTCATTAAAGAAAAGGCAAATTTGAAGAATCGCTCAACTACAACCCACCCCCAAACCAAAAAAGCTGCAGCACTGTACTTACATTCTGATGACTTACAAGCAAGACATTCTTCTCAGGAAACAAAAACAAGCAACAGAGCTTTAGTGCTGTGTCAGCAGACATTATTAAAACTCTTTGTTTCAATTCCCATGCAGCTACAAAAACTGGAAACAACTCAGGAACAGCATGGCCCTTTTCCATGAGAAATAGTGGGTATTTTATGGAGGTGAGTGTAACGTGGAAGCTCACGAAGGTGAAAGGATATTATGATTCAGTGATCAGCACTTTACACTCCAGTGTTAATTATAGTCCAGCACAGAAGAGATCAACACCCCAAAGTGCACATGCGTGCACACACACACACACACACACACACGGATGGATTGTGATAACATTGGAGAGGAGAAATACTCAGATATAGTCTCATCTTTGTTCATAAGACAAGAGAACCAAGACAAGAGAACCAAGACAAATATACAATGCACAGGTCAACTCAACGCACTCCAAAATGTAAGATGGTGTAATTTAGTAAGTTTACAAACAGCAATACAGGTAATGGGTTTTAGTGAAGTTAGTGATGTGCTGGGAGAGGTCAGCATGCCACCCAGAATCCACACTGGTGTTGCCATGGAATCTCACGTGGCTTGAAGTTGGATCGACGTTATCCTGGATTGTTTCTTTGGGATTATCACTGGCCTCCCAAGTGGATTGGATCTGATTATGAAAATACATTCACACACTGTACTGTGGTGGTCTCAAAATACACCAACTTTATCTCCACGCAGACTAAAACACACAAATTCACATTACACTAACTCAGCACTTTAAGACAGGAACCCAAATCAGCCTTATTTTTTTTTGCTACTTTTGGGCTGTTTTCATGAATTTGCTTAACAGTATGGTCCAGTTTAACAGTGTGATACCCATTTAATTGTCACTAACCTTGGTGTCAATTCAGTGACTTTTTAAAACCCTGATCTGGGGGTCAGTTTCATTTACTCCCTTCAGTGCACTTTGATTCCCTATTCTTTCATGGGAGATAGTCTTTTTTTTAAATTGAGAAAAGCCCCCTCTTTAAACAAGCACCAAAGCTTCTAGTGATCTGAACGGGCAGTTCTCATTCCCACTGCTTTAAGATGCTTCAGAACACAGTCAAGTTGAAGCAGAATTTTCACATCAATTTATTTATGAAATTCAAATTGCCAACCTCGGCTGAACCATCCAGGGAGAGTGGGGATATGCCTGACCAGAGTGTGAATATTTCCTCTGGCATGCATGAACTCGAGTGGTCACTCTCCAAACTCAATTCTAATACGAACACCTAATGTGGCAGCCATCTTTCACAGATATGCACAGAAATATTTGGGAGGGGGGAGGTGGAAGAGAATAAAATACTTAAGTGAATAAAATGTTAAGTGATTTAGCAAAGGACTGACTGAGATGGAAGCTATTTAAGATGCAAATGAGACGTGTCATTGTCTGTAAATATTAAGCCCACAATTGGCTCTCTCCACAGTACGTTCTGCATAACTGTTGTGTGGGAAAGTTCAGATCCCTTTCTCACAGGACCAAGATTAATGTAGAACATCCTGGTTCAACTCTATAAGACATGAAAGGGCATGGGCCTGATCACTTTACAACACAGAAACAGATCACTCAGCCCAAGGCCACTTATGCTGCACTTGGAACTTATTAGCACAGCCCTATCAGCATAATCCCCAATTCCCTACTCCCTCACATCCTCACCTGTCCCCATTCCTCAATCGGGATTTGTGATACTGAGCTCCACATTCTGACCACTCTCAGTGTAAACAGGCTTCTCTGAAATTCCCTATTAGATTTCTTGGTGACTTTCTGATACTGATAGCCGTTAGATACACTTTTCCTCACAAGAGGAAACATTCTCTCTGTATCCACTCAATCAAAACCTTGCTTAATTTTCAAAAACCTCCAGCATCCCAGACTGGAAAGTGTTTTAAAAAACTCTCCAGTGCTTCTATATTTCTTTGTAATAAGGCAATCAGAGTTATACACAGTATTCCAGATGAAGTCTTGCCAAAGATCAATGCAAATTTGGCAAAACGTTTTACATTTCATTCATACAAATACTTGTTTTAGTGGCGTCAGGTATTGTGCACATCATTTTTGAGAGATTAGCTGCACTTACTTAACTAGAGTGATCCTGAGAACACTGCACTGGATGTTCAGTGTACAGAGAGTTAAACCAGCTAACTGAAACAAAAACAGCCCCATCTAGCGTTCTCTCAGCTGCATCAGGAGAAATTAAAATGTACACGTGCAACACATGCACATCTAATTCAGATCATCAGGGAATTCTGTACAATTCAGTCCAGCCCAAGGAACTAGCAAGAAGTGCAAACCAGCTTCTGTAAGGAGTAGATCATGCTTACTGACGCTGACCGAATTCTACATACGAACTAAGTCGGATTTCTCCTTCTGGAATTCGGAGTTAATAACTATTCAAATTGATATGAATAGAAGTCTAGAATAAAGATGACTGACTCTTCTCACCCTCCAGTTCCCTCACCACCATCCCAAACAATTACACAAACTATAGCTGTTAGAGGGTTATGGGTGATTTAACAATTTTCCAAGATATTAAGAAAAGCTAGGGTTCAGTTCTTTGCACAGTTGAGAATGAGGGAACGTGGCCTAAAAATTAGAGTCAGATCTTCCAGTAGTGAAACTAGGAACAAATAGCATCAGACTCTGGGTCAATAGATCAAGATTGATGGCATTCTGTTAACCTATGGGTAAAGAAGGATATTCTGTTTCCGCTAGTTGGTATGTCAGTAACTAGGGGTCACAACTTCAAGTCTGTCAGCAAGAGAGCCAGGAGTGAGAAGAGAAGATACCTCTTTACTAGAGAGCTGATAGGATTTGGAATGCACTGCCTGGGAGAAAGGCGAAGGTGGATTTCACAGGAGGGTTCAAAAGAGAGCTGGATATATATTTGTAAGTGAAGAAGTTAGAGGGCTACAGAGAGAGAGCTGGCAAGTGGGACTAACTGAGTAGCACTTTGGGAGGCAGTACAGACACAATGGTCAGATGGCCTCCTTCTGTACTATAACATTTTATGCTTTTATTCTATATAAGATTAAGGCATTTAGGGACAAAGTTGGATATATGGAACTTTATTGCATATCAGAGCTCAGCGAGTCACAGAACAGTCTCAGGGGCTCAATAATCTCCTCCTGTGGAATCCAGGTCCTGTATCTTCCACGAATCACATCATTAGCTTCCCTCCACCCACAGCAAAGATCAGATACAATAGGCATTACCCTTGGTTACAGAGAACAGAATCAAAAGCAAACTGCCTATTTTATACTATTACTCAGTTGGAGAGTTACACAGGATAATGATGGCTGCATTTATTTCAACAATATAGTAAGTAGCTACCAACGGGTTAAAAGGGACAAATAGGCCTGTCTTCTGTCATTTCTTATACCAGGAATTTAATGAATCAGCTGAATGTGACTTTATTTACAATTTGTTAAGTCAATCCTAAAGTTTCATTCAGACTTAATTGAAAGTTAATTTTGGTAATTAGCTATTTAGTTAAATTATGCTGCTTTATTACTGTCACATATTTAAGAAAGTTCTTTTTGTTAAAATACCCAATTCTATTCTTAGTCATGACGGGAAAAGACACCAACTTGCGCAGACATTTTAAACAGAATGCAGAGCAAAAACAATTTAAACCATTGCCTAGCTTTCAAACAGTTTACTGTCATTTTTTGGGAAATTCTTTATGTACAGCTAAACGGGCATCTCAAGTCTGCGGCCAGCTACGAGGAGCAGGTACTCACTCCGGCCAGTGACTTCTGGATATTCTCCCTGGCTCTGGCAATGTCTCGAAGGATGTTACTCGCTCCATTCTCCTAGGCAGTGCAGAAAAAATTGAGTCAACAGCTTGATCTCTGGTCAAACGACAGCAGAAATAAAAAGAAAAATCTGTGGGTTATAATCACTGGTTCAGGAAGAAAATTGCAAACCAGTAAAAATGCAAGAAACAGGTAAACTTAGTGGACCCCCAGTCAACCAATAGGAAGGATGGATAGAGACGCACGTCCAACCCATAAGGCAGTGATTTCGTTGCCAGAGAGTAGCTAGACTCTAGCTGGGTTACTCCTCCTCCAATTTTCTACGTTTACAGAAAGAGTGTGGGCCGTAGAGAAAAAGGACAGCCTCGCCAAACAGTAGTCGGAATAAAATTGCAATTTATTTGTAGAAGTCAATTCTCCTATCCCACCCAAATTTCATTCATCATCCAACAACTGAGATAAAGAGAATGATCAGAACAAACAGCATCAGCATTCAGAAACAGAGACCCTGCAGGCAAAATGGAGCACTAACATTTCTGTCATGTGCTATTTAAAGCTCTATCCCATAATTAATAACATTTACAAGTGTAAGGAGTGCGTTTCTATGCACCAATGCACTTTTTAAAACATGCATTCTGACAATCTGAAATGCACTGCCTCAGAGTGGTGTAAGTGTAACTTTCAAAAGGAAATTTCAAAGATACTGGCAACGCACAGTCAGCTGCGCAATACCAAAATACTGCTCTTGCTGGAAATCTTGTGTCAACGTTGGACACCAGAAACTGAGATTTACAATTATCATGTTATCATGTGCAATGGCTTTTGGTGTGGCGGAATGGATTAGAAAATTCCAATTCACAGAGAATGCTGGAAAAATTCTGGCAGCGTCTATGGAGAGAAAACACAAGTGAACGCTTCCAATATGACTCTTCTTCAGAACTATTTCTTCATAACTCATAGCATTAACTCTGTTTCTCTCTTCCAGATCTGCAGAGTTCCTCCAGCATTCTGTGCATTTGTTTCAAAAGTCAGCAGTGTATTGGGCAACAAGCAACGGAGGTAAGTCTTACTGGATAGTTCTTTCAAAGAGCCAACATAGTTAGGTCAGGCTGAATGGCCTCCATTTGTGCTCTTCCATTCTATATTTCTACAAGATGACTACTGATGGCTGTTGAGTTTCTACAGCACAGATTGAAGGGCTATTAGAAGCAAACGCATCAGGTGGCTCCCTCTCTACCTTTATCCATTGTCTCTCACTCTGGCTTGTGATTTGGCACTGGAGACTCCCCTGCACCCTGACCCAGTGGTACGCTTTGTCCACTACTTAGTCATACCCAACAAAGTGAGACATCGAACAGGGCCCACTTCAACTTCCTTCTCTCACCTAAAACCGACGGGAGCTGAGGGAGTAACTCCACCTCCAGGGGCTAACACTGGGGGGAATCAATTTCAGAATGCCTGAATGATCTTAAGATCAGTATAACATGCTAGGGAGTTCTCAAATATATTTTCATACAATTACACCAGTTTCCTGCTAGCTTAAATTTACTCCAAATACCTCCAAACAAATTATCAGCAAATTCAGCAATTAAGATTTAGATGATTCAGTAAGAACCAAGAAAATGGTAAACGACGGGGAGGTGTGGCATTGTTAATAATGGACAGTATTACGGTGCAGAAAGGATATTTGAGGACTCATCTACTGAGATAGTATGGGCTGAGGTTAGAAACAGGAAAGGAGAGGTCACCCTATTGGGAGTTTTCTATAAGCCTCCAAATAGATTCAGAGACATAGAGGAAATGATAAGATTATTCGATAAGAGCGAGAGTGACAGGGTAGTTATTATGGGGGGGGGTTTAACTTTTCAAATACTTACTAGGAATACTATAGTTTGAGTACTTTAGATGGGTCAGTTTTTGTCCAATGAGTGCAGGAGAGTTTCCTGACAGAACGTAGACAAGCCAACAAGGAGTGAGGCCACACTGGATTTGGTACTGGGTAACGAACCTTGCCAGATGTTAGATTTGGAGGTAGGTGAGCACTTTGTTGATAATGACCACAATTCGGTTATGTTTACTTTAGCGATGGAAAGAGAAATGTATATACTACAGGGCAAGAGTTATAAGCTGGGGGAAAGACGACTATGGTGCAACTAGGCAAGACTTAGGATGCATAGGATGGGGAAGGAAACTGCAGGAGATGGGCGAAATTGAAATGTGGAGCTTATTCAAGAAACAGCCACTGCGTGTCCTTGATAAGTATGTACCTGTCAGGCAGGGAGGTAGTTGTCAAGTGAGGGAGCAGTGGTTTACTAAAGAAGTTGAATCTCATGTCAAGAGAAAAAAGAAGGCTTATGTTAGGATGAGATGTGAAGGCTCAGTTGGGGGCGCTTGAGAGTTACAAGTTAGCCAGGAAAGCCCTTAAGAGAGAGAGAAGCGAAGTCAGGAGGGGACATGAAAAGTCATGGCAGATAGGATCAAGGAAAACCCAAAGACTTTCTATAGGTATATAAGCAATAAAAGAATGACTAGAATAAGAGTAGGACCAATCAAGGAAAGTAATAAGAAGTTGTGCATTGAGGCAGAGGAGATGGGAAAGCGCTACATTAATAGTTTTTGTCATTATTCACACTGGAAAAAAATGATATTGTCAAGAAGAATACAGAGATACAAGCTTCGAGAATAGGTGGGATTGAGGTGCACAAGGAGGTGTTTGCAATTCTGGAATGTGTAAAAATAGATAAGTCCCCTGGGTTGGATGGGATTTATCCTAAGATTCTCTGGGAAGCCAGTAAGGAGACTGCCAAGCCTTTGGCTTTGATCTTGATATCAACTTGTCTACAGGAATAATGCTAGAAGACTGGAGGATAGCAAATGTTGTTTCCTTGTACAATTATTTCCCGGAAATAATGATTCATTTCCACATTAAGAACCCAGTCTTCGAAGGCAGGATCAAAAAAGTCAAGCTTCCCAAATAACAGCATAACACTTAATCCCCCCAACTTTCAGACAACCGTTGCAAGCAAATTTCTTCAAGATCATATTTTTCTCTATCATCACCACTGAAAAGTGGCAGCCGGCATCCTGTCACCGAGTCACCCTTTACTTACACGTGCATAGTATTTGACACTGGGTCGAGCCTGCTTAGAACTAGCTTTCAGGGTCAACAGAATCTCTGACATGCCTGTTTTTTAAAATTTCTTTTCCTCCTCAGTAGAAAGACACCAACAGCAATAAATAACATACACTGACTGTGGGGTTCCAGGTTGTCCAACATCAGTCCCCTCTCCTCTTTAAAAAGAAAAAAGTGGAGAGTCCTTCATTCACAGATTCAGCTCCCTCAGAGCCAGCTCTCAGAATACATAGAATGGCTAACACTTTTTTTGAAAAATTGAAGGGGAGTGCACGGATTTAAATCAAAATAGAGTTAGAGGGGGTGGGGAGTTGGTTGTAGTACACTCCATTCCCTGCAGTGCCCACCTTTCCCTGAAAATCATGAGGGTATTCATGCATGTTTATTGCTGTCAGCCAGGGCTCCCTGATTGGACCAGATTGACAGCCCAATCAGGGAACTCATTCTATGAGGTCTTCCTGGCTGACCTCATTACAATCACTACAATTGTGTGTTAGACAGTTAGGGCAACAAGGTACAACCAAGTTAATCTTCAGCAGCCTGTTATAATCAGCCAGTACTGCCAAAACAACAGCCTCTATTCCAACACTTGCTCTGTGGTATGAGGAACATTGCAGTGGCAAAGATAGAATTTGGTATCAAGATTAAACAGAAGTTACCAGTTACTTTTGAGGATATGGGTGTAATGTTCCTCACAAACTGGACAGCTTTGTCACATTAGCTCAAAGATAAGGGACTGCAGGAGAGTCCAAACATTAGCACCGTACAATTTATAGGTGCGAATCACAGAGAAAAGTGAGACTTTAGGTTTGAATTCAAAGGAACTTTCATGTTTCTCCAGAAGATGAACAGAATGAGTAGTCTAAGTAAAAAGAAGACAGGATTGTGTTTTGGACACTCTTGATTAAGTGCTGCTTGTCACAAACCTAACAAAATGCTGCTGCAAAATCCATCAATCTGATCATGGGTGATATGGTCCTGGGGCTCTGTGACAGTCAGGACTCCCAGCTGTCTGACAGCACACTGAAAAATTTCTGATGTTCCCTAATTAAACCTCTGTCTCCTCCTTTGAAAATCTACCTCTCTGACTAATGTTTTGATCACCTGCCCTGATGTCTCACTTTGTGTCTCAATATTCAAACACTCTGTTATCTAAGCATTGTAGGATGATTATTAAGTGCTATTAAATACAAATTCTTGATGTTTTACATCAAAAAGGTTCCGGCTGTTGGAATCTATTAGGGTGACTGCATCAATGTAGTCAGACCTGCCGGGGATGAAAAGAAAGCTTTGATCGGAAACAAGTAGTAGTAGTAAATAGGGGGAAGGACAGCAGAACATGCAGCACCTGACAGGAAAAACATAAGGAGTTACAAGCTAAAGCTATCAAGCAGTTCATCTTCAGCCACTGACTGATGTTCTGTGCATGCTTCTGTTTTCAATCAAAACAGCCACATTTTGATACTGACTTTTAAACAATGGAAGGTCATGTGGATCAGGATCTCAAAGTCAACTCTTAAAATGGAAAACACGATCCACTGACAGCAGTGGTTCGAGAAGGCAGCTCACTACCACCTCCTACTGGGCAACTAGGGACGGGCAATAAATGCTGGCCAGCTAGTAATGCCCATGCCCTTTGAGTGAATAAAAAAAAGCAAAACCGTCACTACTTGAAGGGTTAATAATGTCTGATTAAACAAGTTACACAACACAAGGGGTTAACACTAATGCTTTGTAACGTACCTGCTTGGCTGGTGAATTCTGTACTTTGTCGGAGACTGGGCAGTTCAGTTTAATGTAGTATTGCGTCTCGGCATCATCATACTTGTATTTATCGAACCAGATATTTTCCTCTGCAAGGAAGTTAACTGCCATGTTCCTGTAAGGTAGGAAGGCAGACATTAGGCACAATTAGACACAGTAGTTCACAGTACAGTAAAGAGATACCATTCATAACATTTACACAACACATCACTATCAACAGACTGGAAGATGGCAGCTCAATAGGAGGGGTCAGGCGGCGGGAATTTGCACTTTGTCTTACCTCTCGATGTTGCCTAAAACAGATTTGTTGTTCCCCCGATGCACTGTATAATAACTAAGGGAGTAAGTAATTATAACATATTTACTGCACAATTACACAACATTTGCCCCTCAACATCAAAACGAAATGGCGGTGAGATGGCATACACAGCTCACTCCATATGGGAGTACCACATCTCTACAGTGAGCTTTATACCAAGTGCAAAGAGGTCACTACAACCTACCAACATCACCCCATCCTCTCAAGCAGAGGAAAGTCCAACTTAATCAGGCTCTTTATTTGCATGGATTCCATAGAACCTTGACATGGGTCGGTTTAGCTCAGTTGGCTGGATGGTTGGTTTGCGATGCAAATGGACACTAACAGCGAAGGTTTAAATCCCATGGTGATTACCAGGAAGGACTTTCCTACTCAACCTCTCCCCTCATCTGTGGGGTGGCAACCCTCGGGCTACATCTCTCTCTAATGAGAGCTCAGCCCTATGGTCTGGTAAGAATGTGGTGACTTTACCTAACACCTACAGCCTACTCCTCTAATCCAACAGGATGCCAAGTCACAGTGGTTCTGCAAGAGTGATCATCTCGCTGTGTATCATGTCCACATATGAATTTTGGCTGTGAGCTATTGAACCATGGGGTGCATCACAGTGCTCTCTTGTGCCCAGGAACTCAATTCAGCTTGGGAGCTGAAAGGACTAACCCTTTCTCATTGTACTGGGTAACTGCTCGGTGGCCCCTCACTCCACGTTTCCCCTTGTAAAGCAGCAGCAAAAAAACTAAACAGTGCCACAAAACAAATCTGAGAACCATGCAACATGCAATGACAGAAATGAGCAGCAGAAAGCCAACCCTCTAGGCTATCCCCAATAGCCTGTCCAAGGAGTCAGAAAAACCACAGCCTCTATAAAGCCTCCCCACTCTCAGAAAAAAACCACCCCAACATCTACAGCAACACAAGCTGCAGCCAAACACTCCTTTAAAAAAGTGCTCAGTTACTTATTCCTCTCAGCCCGATTAACTGAGGGAGACTGGAACGTGGGAGAAGTGGCTAGCCAGGGAGCATGCTGTTAAAAAGCACTGTTGAATTACAGCATGTTCACTGTGTCTGTTAACAAGACATCAGCCACCTGTGGGAGAAAGGAGTCATTAAGAGATGCTCATTTTAAAATCACCAGGGTGAGTAATTTTAGTTGTTGTAGCTCAGTTGCAGCTTGTGGGAAAAGGTTTAGAGAAATTTACAGACAGTAACAATGAAACTATGCAATATTTAAAGCAATTCACAAAATAAGGAGCAGATTAAAAGGATTCCATTTGATGTGAATGGGATGAAAAAGGAGTGGGGACATTGGAAAGGGAGACTGGGGTAACATTGAGCTGGTGTCCTACATCAGAACTTGCTGAAGGCACCATTCAATAAAATATTGACTTTCTATTCCTTGTGTCACATGACAATGGAACTATCTGCTGCCAGGGAGTTTATCATACAGAGCATAGACATTGGGGAGAGTGTGCATGCACAGATGCAGAGAAACAGAATGAGCAAGTATCCACAAACATACCTACCAACCATGGGCAGCATGAGCCCACAGGCTTCACCCATGCAGGGAAGGCCAGAGATGACAGGGATATTAGGAAACAAAAATGTTACTGGGGACAGAAAGCACTGACAAATAACAGGAAGGATAAGGTCAGTTTCAAGGAAACTTACTGTCCTTACCCTCTCTGTCTTAGTCAAGGCTTTTTAAAAATTCATTCATGGGATATGGGCATTGCTGGCTGGGCTAGCATTTATTAGCCGTCCCTAGTTGCCCTTGAGAAGTGGGGGTGAGATGCTTTCTTGAACTGCTGCCGTCCATGTGCAGCACAATGCCCTTAGGGAGGGAATTCTAGGATTTTGATCTAGCAGTAGTGAAGGAATGGCAATATATTTCCAAGTCAGGATGGTGAGTGGCTTGGAGGGCAACTTGCAGGTAGTGGTGCTCCTATGTTTCTGTTGCCGCTGTCCTTCTAAATGGAAATGGTCATGGGTTTTAACAGGTGCTGTCTGAAGGCTCCAGCCCTACTACCACATGCAGGCACATCAATCAGCAATTCATAAAAACACACCAAAACCCCCTCAACGCAACCGGCGCCAGGGTGAGATTTAAATTCAACATAATAAATCGGGAATTACAAGCTAGCGTTAGTGACAAAGGCAATGAAACCATTGTATAGATCATAAACACCCTCTGATTCATTAATGTCCCTTAGGGAAGGAAATAGATAAATAGATAGATACCCTACAATATGGAAACAGGCCCTTCAGCCCAACAAATCCACACTGATCTTTCGAAAAGCAACTCACCCAGAACCATTCCCCCACCTTGTATTTACCCCTGACTAATGCACCTAACACTACGGGCAATTTAGCATGACCAATTCACCAGGCCTGCACATCTTTGGACTGTGGGAAGAAATCCATGCAGACACAGGGAGAATGTGCAAACTCCACACAATCGCCCAAGCAGGAATTGAACCCGTGTCCCTGGTGCTGTGAGGCAGCAGCACTATCCACTGAGCCAACATACCACCCTTTTGCCATCTTTACCTGGTTTGGCTGACATGTGACTCCAGATCCATGGCAATATAGTTGACTCAACTGCCCTCTAAACAGTGCATTTTAAGGGCAATTAGGGATACACAACAAACCCTGACATTGTTAGTTACATTCTGGATTAGTGGTGGCTGGAAGAGCACAGCAGTTCAGGCAGCATCCAAGGAGCTTCGAAATCGACGTTTCGGGCAAAAGCCCTTCATCAGGAATAAAGGCAGTGAGCCTGAAGCGTGGAGAGATAAGCTAGAGGAGGGTGGGGGTGGGGAGAAAGTAGCATAGAGTAAATGACCTGGGAGTTGCAGTGGGAGAGGGACTCCCTGAGATTCTTGTAGAGAGAGGAGGAAAACTTCTTCAAGGCAGGCATCCTTGCAAGAGGATTCGCAGTAGGGTTAAAATCAACAAGGTAAAAACAATGACTGCAGATGCTGGAAACCAGATTCTAGATTTTACCTCATTTGTTAGTTACACCCACACTCCATTGAAAAATGCACCACAGGGCAGGAATGAACATAAAATTAACGGTACGCAGGTATGAAGGCTACATTAAAAAAACATAAAAAGGCACGGAAATAAACATAGCACTACCAGTAAATTCTTTTCTGCACCCGTCATTATTTTAGAATATAACATGACAGATCCTTCACCCACATCAAATACAATGGTATATGTAAAACAACTCTGCTTCACCCTCACTCCTCCATTACAGTCAGAGTCCCTAGATCATATCACTCCCTCACAACAAGTTGGAACTTTGTCGTGCACAGACTGGAAACTGGCAACACCCACATTCTAACTCAGAAAATTCATCACCCCACCAATGTGTAAAACTGCCTCTGAATTCTATTACTCCCCCCAATCCCTGTGGGTGGATGCTCATGTGGAGTCCAAAAATGAGTAGTCAGAACATACCAGCCACAAAAATCCACTCAGATCAAGGGTAACAAGGTTCGAGTGGGGCTCAGCAAGACTTAACATGGCCCTGATTAACTGGAGGCAGACATGATCCCACCCAAATCCACTTGCCTTCATAGTGCTGGCCCTACTTCATGAGGATTGAGCGAGAGACATAAAGCCAAAGCAGATCCAACGCATGCTGAAAGATGGCTCAAAAATCAAAACTAACTTCACAGCTAAAAGAAGGGGAACGGTTAGGAAATATTCAATATGTGTCAAGCCTACTTATCGTGGAGCCTCAGGCAAGGTGGTGCAGGAGCAGCTCTCTCCACTAGTGGCGCCTGCAATGGTTCTAGTTTCTGAGGCTGGTCGGCAGCTCTCTGCATTTGAGCCAGATGATAACGTAACTCGGCGGCATCATACATGGGTTTATTAAACCACACCAGCTCACTGTCCTCATGAACAAGGTGCTGAGCAGCAGCCAGAGAATCCTCGTTTACTGGGGACAGCAAGCAGTGAGAACCATTGCGATGGGCAGAAGCAAGGCTGGGGGCAGCAGGTCTCTGGCCCTTTGGCTGGGGACAGCCTTCTTTGACCAGGGCTGGGCCACCATGCAGCTTCTCATGGTAGAGTCGCTCAGCATCATCGTACAGCGGCTTTTCCAGCCAAACCTGGAGTGCCAATGGGCAGTGGCTGGCATTTGGGAACATGCCATTGACCAGAGAACTGGGGTCTCGTCCGGTGGGGAAACCGGGAGTGATGGGGGTGGCAGGGGTAGCGCTGATGTAGCCTTCATCTGGAGTTGCCCACAACTTTGGGGCAGTGGTGACCCCAGAGGTTGGGATGGGGAGGGAGCGTGGGATGTCACAGACTCGTGACCGTAGGATGAACAGACGCTCGGCCTCGTCGAAAGTGCTCTTGTTGAGCCAGACACCGTGCACCAGTTGATGCCAGGCAACTAGGGAGCGTGTCTCACGGCTGGGTTTGGCATCCCTGCCAATTGCTTTGGTTGTGGTTATTGTGTCCTTCACTAGCTCTGGACCAGGAATCATAGGAAGCCCGGTCATCTCCAGCTGGTGTGAACGCTCCACCTCTTCTGGCCAGGCACGTTGTGATTGCTTCCTCCGTTGCGTCATTCCCGCCTCTTGTTCCTGCCTCTTCGTGGCCACATCCCAGGTAGATGGTGCCAACTCAGTGCCCTGGACAGCCTGTACCACAGCAGAGGCAGCAAAGGCCTGCTGGCCCTCATGGAACAGTCTCTCTGCCTCATCGAACTTGTACTTGTCCATCCATATAGTCTCCAGCAGGTAGGGATGCTTCCTGATCCTCATCGTCTGCAGCGTCCAGTTCAACACAGCAGAAGGGAAAGAGATAACACAGTAAACAAAGAAATAAACAGAGATGGCACACTTCAAATAGTTATTAACAAATGATACAGACTAGGTGAACCAGGCAGGAAAGTCCTGATAGCTTTCAGTTAAACAGCAGAGCCTACATTCAGACGGCCTGTGTTTCAGATATCGCTGCTTTCTGAGGATAACCATATGACCAAATGTAACCTCCTCAATGTATAGCGTAACCAAGTAACATTTAAAAGAAATCTGGAGATTCTGAGCCTGAGTGATCAGGGAACAGTGTCCTAGTCCCACACTGTAAAGAGTTCTGGATTCCCTTGAGTCGGGGAGGTTAGAAAGCAGGCCCCGTGGCAGAGTGAGGGAACCCGGTGGAGATGAGTAGGGAAACTAGACCACCAGTTAGTACTGTATTGGGGACAGAGGTGCACACAATGAAATTTGCCTGGTCATTAGCTTTGTGCTGGAAGCCACAGGCGTCACTTCAACATGTAGCACACAGCAGCTTCATCAGGGATCAGAGAAAACTTGGCAACCAGCAGGCAGACCCGGCTGCTTGGTTTCCATATAGTCAGTCCGTGCTCTGGGAATGCTTCATTCACACTTGGTCTAACAGCCAGATGCTGTGAGGGCACATGGTTTAATCTGAC
This sequence comes from Chiloscyllium plagiosum, assembly GCF_037043375.1. Taxonomy (NCBI): domain Eukaryota; kingdom Metazoa; phylum Chordata; class Chondrichthyes; order Orectolobiformes; family Hemiscylliidae; genus Chiloscyllium; species Chiloscyllium plagiosum. Next base: position 125,953,427 of record NW_028270143.1, read on the forward strand.
AGCAAACTCTGGGCTGCTCAGAGCTACAAGTCTCTACAGGATAAACCCTGCAACACTGGGTGCTTTAGAGAAGACCCCAAAAGGTAGGGAGGGACAGGGAGAGGAGCTGAAAGGATGCTGTATAATGATAGGTACTCACCTTGTTATCCTACAATTGACAGCATTGAAGAAAAAAAAAGAGAGAACATTTAAAAAATGATTGCCACAAATACAAACATACAGCATTACAGCTCACCACCTCAAGGACAGATCAAAAAAGCAGTGCCAGCGCCAAGGCAACTGCTTACTCCCAGAGCTCAACTGGAGTCCCTGCAGGAGTCCCCATTGGCAACGAGAAGAGCGTAAGCTCTCCTGATCTGAACTCAGTCTGAGCACTGAAGATAACTTAGCAAGCAGCACTCACACCTAAATCAGAAAGTTTGAGTCTCACTTCTGACCTGACCAACCAGTTGATAGAGCTCTGTATTATCCGAGGTGCCATCTTTCCAGTGAGATGTCAAATGAAGGCATCGTTAAAAGATTCTATAATGGGATTTCAACGATCAAGGAAGCACACACACTCAATGTAATTAGAAAAGATCAGCTCCTTGATATATTGATCTTTGCGTGAGCTTGCTGTGTACACTGATTCCTACATTTCTACACTGTAACAGGGACTTCACTTCAAAAACACTTAATTAGCTGTAAACACTTTAGGATATCCTGATTTCATGAGTGGCACTTATATAAATGCAAGCATGCCTCCTGTTTGCTGACCAACAGTACTCTAGTAACACAGACTAATCCACTGTGAGCCCTTTGCATTAGGGAGCAGCAGCTGTACTGGACATCCACGTTCCCTGGTACCAGTGACACATGCTGGCATCAAACAATCAGACAATTCACAGTGAGCAAGAACCTCCTGGTCCCACTCCATCACCAACCCGGTCATCAAAACACTCTCCTGTTATATCACAGCTGTCAGCCCCCATTGACAGTATCATAGCTGACAAGTCTGACAGTCCAACATTGTACTTACAGTTCGATTCAGCTCTCACCATTCTCCGCAAACTCAGGCAAATCTTTCTGAGTTTACCCGTTTTGTATGAGGACTCCCTTGGAATCAACCATAGCCATAAAGTTACTGTCTGCTGACAGACATGCCACCCCTGATGACAACGAACACCCGCGCTCCAAAATACAGAAGTAGACCGTTTAGCCTGTCGAATCACACCTAGAATTAAGTGGAATGTACTTCGCAGGAACAGGCCATTTAGCCCCATAGTTTGCGCTAGTGTTTATTTTCCACACAATCTTCATGTCATTTTGTGTATTCTGTGTAGTGGCCTCAAATAAATCTTCACAGGGCCACAGTGGGAAGCGCTGAAGGTTTGCCTGAATGTAATCAGGATGCAGTCAGAAACTGCAAAAGTTAGCTGCCGCCACGGACCTGAGGCAAACATTGAGACAGTGAGGTTACACTTCATGCAGATTCGGCATTTTAACCCAACCCAACCCTTTTGTACCGATTCTCCGCATTAGGATGAGAAGGAGGTCATTTAGCATAATCGCGTCCTTTTCATTGTCTTGCAAAATACCAATGATCTGTAACCTCAAAACCAGGAGTCACAGCCCGTGCTCACTTTATGCTAAAACCAGAGAAACTGTTTCTATTGGTTGATGGCACACAAAATGTGAGGAATATGCAAGGAAGAATCTTGCTTGTCACCTCCAAATCCCACGACGAGTTGCAAAAGCAAAAATTACAAATTATGACAATCACTCGAGGGAAAATAAACCAACAAGGATGGAGCAAGCCAACAGAACCAACGGGATTACTCCAAAGACAGTATGGACTCAATGGGCCAAATGGCCACTGTCTGAGACATAAATACACAATGGCACACCCACAGCTATTCAGCTCATTCCATTCCCTGTCCAGTCCCCACCCAATTGTTTGCCTTTCAAATGTGTTTCCAATTGCTTTATCACAAAGAACTGAAATTAACTTAACTGATTAAAGAAAATATTTTTTAAATCTTCTCAATATCAAGTTTAAAATTAAGAACTAATTGACTATGTATTTGAGGGAGGAAGGTTTAAACGTGTCTCAGTTTTTCCATGCTCCTGACCTTTGCAGCAAAGCGTCTGTGGATTAGGAGGGTCAATGAAATGACCTTATTCACTAATGTCAAGAATAGAATGGTGCTGGAAAAGCACAGCAGGTCAGACAGCATCCAAGGAGCAGGAAAATCGACATTTCGGGCAAAAGCCTTTTATCAGGAATCAAAACCAACACTGCATTGTATAGAATCTTCCAAAAGGCAACCCAGGAAGGTCTAGAGTGGGGAAAGGAGGAATGTAGAGCTCTTGTAGCACACAGTCCCCTACCTCTGAGCCAGTAGGCCCTTGACCATCAGAAATTGGGGCAGAATTAGGCCGTTGGGCCCATCGAGGCTGCTGCGATATTCAATCATGGCTGATGAGTTTTCCCAACCCCATTCTCTTGCCTTCTCCCCATACCATCTGATCCCCATACTAATCGAAAACAAATCTATCTCTGTCTTAAAGGCACTCAGTGACTTGGCCTCCAAGCCTTCTGTGCCAGTGAGTTCCATAGATTTACCATCCAGGGACTGGGAGCTTCCTGTGCCCCACGTGGACAGTGGACGCTGCAGTTCACAACCGGTGCCTCCAGGGGGCGGATCGCGCGATCTACCCCCGCCCCCCCACAATCCCGAAAACAAACTCAAACTCTTCATTTTAACGGTCACCCACAGCAGGCACTCCCTTCTTCCCTCTCTCCACTCCCCCCGCCGCCGCGTCCGGGCCTCTCCTCGGTGTAAAGCGGAGTAAGGGCCGCTCTATCGGACACTCACCGCGATATCTCCCTCACCGCCCAGCGTCCCTGCCTTCACCCAGTGCCGGAAAGACCGCGCCTGCGTACTCGCGGCCCCACCCCCCCTACTGAAGAGCATCCGCATGCGCCGGACCGGACTGCACCACCGAGTCCAGCACCTAGGGGAACCCGACGCCCCCACCACCCCCCCGTTATTCGAAGATCAGATGGTATCGTCGCAGTGGGGAATGTGTTCATTCAGTGACAATCCCAGATTTAGGGTTCCTCCTCACTACCCAAGGTCCCAGTGCTTTTCCTGCACCGTACTTCAAAATAAATCTGGTGTTTTATAATCTGGTGTTGTATGATTTTTAACTTTGTCCTCTCAATCTAGCCCATTGCATTGAAAAGTGCTGGAAATCACACCGGTCAGGCAGCATCCATGGAGAGAGGGAGCAAGCTAATGTTTTGAGTCTAGACTGAATTGTATTGAATTGAATTGAATTGAATTTATTGTCACATGTACCGAGGCACAGTGAAAAGCTTTATCTTCTGACCAATACAGGCAGATCACATAGATAAGTAAATAATAGGTAAACAGCAGCAAAAACAAAAACAGAGGTATAGGCGTATGTTAAGAATTTGTGAGTCCATTCAGTGTTCTAACAACAGTAGGGTAGAAACTGTTTCAAAACTGGCTGGTGCGTGTGTTCAGGCTTCTGTACCTTCTCCCTGATGGTAGAGGTTGTAGGATGGATCGTTGAGAATGCTGGCGGCCTTGACAGCGGGCCTGGTAGATGGATTCTATAGGCGGGAGGTTGGCCTTTGTGATTGTCTGGGCTGAGTTCACCACTCTCTGTAACCGTCTCCAATCTTGAATGGTACAGTTGCCATACCAGTGGTGATACATCCAGACAGCATACTCACGATGGCGCACCTATAAAAATTGGTAAGAGTATTCGTCGTCATGCCAAATATCCTCAGCAGCCTGAAGAAAAAGAGACGTTGTTGGGCCTTTGTAACCAGTGAGTCCACATGAAGAGTCCAAGAAATCTTGTTGTGGATGACGACACCAAGGAGCTTGACACTCTCCATTCATTCCACCTCTGTCCTATTAAGGCGACATGTGTTAACATCCTGCCAAAAGTCAATAATGCATTCCTTGGTTTTGCTGGCATTGACGGCTAGGTTGTTCTCAGTGCACCATTTTTCCAGGTCTTCCACCTGTAGTTTGTTTCATCGCCATCTGAGATTCGACCATCTATGGTGGTGTCATCAGCGAACTTGTAAATGGCATTAGTCTGGTATTTGGCGATGCAGTCATGGGTATACAGTGAGTACAGTAAGGGTTGAATATGCATCCCTGGGGGGCTCCAGTGTTGAGTGTTAGTGAGGATGAAATATTGTCCCAAATCTTCACTGATTGTGGCCTGTGGGTCAGGAAACTGAGGATCTAGTTGCAGAGACTAGGGCTTAGTCCGAGATCACGAAGTTTAGTAATCAGTCTCGAGGGGATAATAGTATCCATACCTCAGGAGATATGGGATACAGGGAGATTTGGCTATCTGGATTCAGAATTGGTTGGCTGACAGAAGGCAGAGAGTGATTGTAAGTGGAGAGTATTCTGCCTGGAGGTCAGTGGTGAGTGGTTTCCCGCAGGGCCCTGTTCTTTGGCCTCTGCTCTTTGTAGTTTTTATAAATGACTTGGATGAGGAGGTTGAGGGGTGGGTTAGTAATTTTGCAGATGACACAAAGGTTGAAGGTGCCATTGATAGTATCGAGGGCTATTGCAGACTGCAGCACGACATAGACAGGATGCAGAGCTGGGCTGAGAAATGGCAGATGGAGTTCAACCTGGAAAAATGTGAAGTGATGCATTTTGGAAGGTCGAACTCAAATGCTGATTATAGGATTAAAGTCAGGATTCTTGGCAGAGTGGAGGAAAAGAAGGAATTGGTGTTCAAGTACATAGATTCCTCAAAGTTGCCACCCAAGTCATAGAGTCATTGGGATGTACAGCATGGAAACAGACCATTCGGTCCAACCCATCCATGCCGACCAGATATCCCAACCCAATCTAATCCCACCTGCCAGCACCCGGCACATATCCCTCTAAACCCTTCCTATTCATATACCCATCCAAATGCCTCTTAAATGTTGCAATTGTACAAGCCTCCACCACATCCTCTGGCGGCTCATTCCATACACATACCATCCGCTGCGTGAAAAAGTTGCCCCTTAGGTCTCTTTTATATCTTTCCCCTCTCACCCTAAACCTATGCCCTCTAGTTCTGGACTCCCCAACCCCAGGGAAAAGACTTTGTCTATTTATCATATCCATGCCCGTCATAATTTTGTAAACCTCTGTAAGGTGACCCCTCAGCCTCTGACGCTCCAGGGAAAACATCCCCAGCCTGTTCAACCTCTCCCTATAGCTCAAATCCTCCAACCCTGGCAACATCCTTTCTGTGTTTCTCTCATTTTGGGTTACCATTTCAACAGATGGGCCAGTCAATGTTAATTATTCCTCTTTTATCTTTCTGAACAACTTTTACAATTGTGTGGCTTGCTGGGCCATCTTAAATGGATCAACAGTCACTTACAGACAAGATCAAACAACAATAGCCATTTGTTTTTCTTCAATGCTGTTACTGAGCCAGTTAGTACAAGTATCTGATAGTTTCATGCGAGTGTCACTGATACCAGCCTTTTCTTTGAGATTAATTTAATTAATTCAATTCCAATCCACTGAAAGCCTTGATGTGATTTGAACATACACCTCCTGAGTATTAGTCCAGCCTCTGGCTAATCAACCCAGTAACATAATCACTATATCACCACACCCGAGACTAAACACAATGAGATCAGTGTTAAAATCACACAACGTCAGGTTATAGTCCAACAGGTTTAATCGAAAGCACTAGCTTTCAGAGCGCCGCTCCTTCATCAGGTGGTTGTGGAGAATAAAATTGTAAGACACAAAAGTTTACAGTGTGATGTAACTGAAATTATACATTGAAAAAGATCTGGATTGTTTGTTAAGTCTCACATCTTTTAGAATGACCATGTTGGTTTCAGTTCTTTCATACGTAAATCACAAAATGTTTTTTTAAAAATTACATTCTCAAGTGAACTTTAACAATTGGTGTCATGTTGACCCAGATAATGTCATAGACTCATAGAGATGTACAGCACGGAAACAGACCCTTCGGTCCAACCCGTCCATGCCAACCAGATATCCCAACCGAATCTAGTCCCACCTGCCAACACCCAGCCCATATTCCTCCAAACCCTTCCTATTCATATACCCATCCAGATGCCTCTTAAATATTGCAATTTTACCAGTCCCCAACACTTCCTCTGGCAGCTCATTCCATACACGTACCACACTCTGCATGAAAAGGTTGCCCCTTAGGTCTCTTTTCCATCTTTCGTCTCTCACCCTAAACCTATGCCCTCTAGTTCTGGACTCCCCCACCCCAGGGAAAGGCCCCTCATAATTTTGTAAACCTCTGTAAGGTCACCCCTCAGCCTCCGATGCTACAGGGATAACAGCCCCAGCCTATTCAGCCTCTTCTTATAGCTCAAATCCTCCAACCCTGGCAACATCCTTGTAAATCTTTTCTGAACCCTTTCAAGTTTCACAACATCTGGAAAGGATAGGAAGGAGACCAGAATTGCACGCAATATTCCAACAGTGACCTAACCAATGTCCTGTGCAGCCGCAACATGACCTCCCAACTCCTGTACTCAATACTCTGACCAATAAAGGAAAGCATACCAAACGCCTTCTTCACTATCGTATCTACCTGCGGCTCTAGTTTCAAGGAGCTATGAACCTGCACTCCAAGGTCTCTTTGTTCAGCTACACTCCCTAGGATCTTACCATTAAGTTTATAAGTCCTGCTAAGATTTGCTTTCCCAAAATGCAGCACCTCGCATTTATCTGAATTAAACTCCATCTGCCACTTTTCAGCCCATTGGCCCATCTGGTCCAGATCCTGTTGTAATCTGAGGTAACCCTCTTCGCTGTCCACTACACCTCCAATTTTGGTGTCATCTGCAAAATTACTAACTGTACCTCTTATGCTCGCATCCAAATCATTTATGTAAATGACAAAAAGTAGAGGACCCAGCACCAATCCTTGTGGCACTCCACTGGTCACAGGCCTCCAGTCTGAAAAACAACCCTCCGCCACCATCCTCTGTCTTCTACCTTTGAGCCAGTTCTGTATCCAAAGGACTAGTTCTGCCTGTATTCCATGAGATCTAACCTTGATAACCAGTCGCCCATGGGGAACCTTGTCAAACGCCTTATTGAAGTCCATATAGATCACATCTACTGCTCTGCCCTCATCAATCCTCTTTGTTACTTCTTCAAAAAACTCAATCAAGTTTGTGAGACATGATTTCCCACGCACAAAGCCATGTTGACCATCCCGAATCAGTCCTTGCCTTTCCAAATACATGTACATCCTGTCCCTCAGGATTCCCTCCAACAACTTGCCCACCACCGAGGTCAGGCTCACCGGTCTATAGTTCCCTGGCGTGTCCTTACCATCCTCCTTAAACAATGGAACCACGTTTGCCAACCTCCAGTCTTCCGGCACCTCACCTGTGACTATCGATGATACAAATATCTCAGCAAGAGGCCAACAATCACTTCCCGAGCTTCCCACAGAGTTCTTGGATACACCTGATCAGGTTCTGGGGATTTGTCCACCTTTACCTGTTTTAAGTCATCCAGCACTTCCTCCTCTGTAACCTAGACATTTTGCAAGATGTCACCATCTATTTCCCTACAGTCTATATCTTCCATATCCTTTTCCACAGTAAATACTGATGCATAATACTCATTTAATATCTCCTCCATTTTCTACGGCTCCACACAAAGGCCGCCTTGCTGATCTTGGAGGGGCCCTATTCTCTCCCTAGTTACCCTTTTGTCCTTAATGTATTTGTAAAAACCCTTTGGATTCTCCTTCACCCTATTTGCCAAAGCTATCTCATGTCCCCTTTTTGCCCTCCTGATTTCCCTCTTAAGTATACTCCTACTTCCTTTATACTCTTCTAAGGATTCACTCGATCTATCCTGTGTATATCTGACATATGCTTCTTTCTTTTTATTAACCTGCACTCCAAGGTCTCTTTGTTCAGCAACACTCCCTAGGACCTTACCATTAAGTGTATAAGTCCTGCTCAGATTTGCTTTCCCAAAATGCAGCAACTCACATTTGTCTGAATTAAACTCCATCTGCCACTTCTCAGCCCATTGGCCCATCTGGTCCAGATCCAGTTGTAATCTGAAGTAACCCTCTTCACTATCCACTACACCTCTAACTTTGGTGTCATCTGTAAACTTACTAACTGTACCTCATATGCTCTCATCCAAATCAAGTGGATAAGGTTGTTAAGATACCATATGGTATTTTGGCTTTCGTTAACAGGGGGATCGAGTTTAAGAGCCGCGAGGTTTTACTACAGCTCTACAAGTCCCTGGTGAGACCACACTTGGAATATTGTGTCCAGTTCTGGTCACCCAATTATAGGAAAGATACAGAGGCTTTGGAGAGGGTGCAAAGAAGGTTTACCAGGATGCTGCCTGGACTGGAGGGCTTGCCTTATGAAGAGAAGTTGATTGAGCTTAGACTTTTCTGTCTGGAGAAAAGGAGGAAGAGAGGTGACCTGATTGAGGTATACAAGATAATGAGAGGCATGGATAGAGTCGATAGCCAGATACTTTTCCCCAGGGCAGGATTGACTGGCACGAGGGATCATAGTTTTAAGATATTAGGAGGAAGGTATAGAGGGTTCGTCAGAGATAGGTTCTTTACGCAGAGAGTTGTGAATGCAGGGAATGCATTGCCAGCGGTGGTAGTGGAAGCAGAGTCATTAGGGACATTTAAACAACTGCTGGACACACACATTGCCAGCAGTGAGTTGAGGGGCACGTTAGTTAAGTTACTATATTTTACATGAAGATTAATCCTCAGCACAATATCATGTGCCAAAGGGCCTGTTCTGTGCTGTACTTTTTGATGTTCTAGTGTTGAAGGCTGAACTGTAGTCAATGAGTAGGATTCTTACGTAGCTGTTCTTGGTGTCAACATGTTCTAGGGAGGAGTGAAGGGCAAGTGATATGGCATCTGACATGGATCTGTTGGTCCGATAGGTAATTTGGAGTGGGTCAAGAGTAGTGGAGAGGTTGGAGTTGATTAATGCCATGACCAGCCTTTCAAAGCACTTCATGAAGTTAGGGCCACTGGTGGTAGTCATTGAGACATATGCATGATCCTTCAAGATGTTGGGCCGTCTTGAAACAGGTCGGGACAGTGGCCTGCTGAAGGGAGAGGTTGAAGATGTCTGAGAAGACCTCTGCCAGTTGATCTACGCATGCTGAGAGTGCATGGCCTAGTACACCATCTGGTCCCATCACTTTGCTTGGATTCACATGAAGGAAAACTGATCTGACCTTTGATTCAGTGACTGTTGGATAGGTTCATCAGGATTTGTCGGAATAGGTGTTCGGGGGAGATAGGAGGAGGTGTCTGAGAGCTGGCGGTCACCCTTTGCAATGTAGAGGGCAGTCCACTAGAGACAATATTGTCAGCAGTCTATTATGTCATATAAGATGCTTAGGTGACTTGACAGAGTAGAGGCTGACTCTCCCCTTGTGGGAGAGTCTGGAACCAGAGGATATAAGCTCAACATCGGGGTCACACATTTAAGACAGGGATGAGGAGGAATTTCTTGTCTCAGAGGGTAATGAATCTGTGAAATTCTTTACCACAGAGGGCTACTGAGGTTGGAGCAGTATATTCACGGTTGAGATGGACATGTTTTTAACCAGTAAAGGAATCCAAGGTTATGGGGAAAAGGCAGGAAAGGGAGTTGAGGTTTATCAAATCAGCTAAAATCTCATTGAATAGCAGGGCAGACTTGCCAGGTTGAATAGTCTACTTCTGCTGTTATGTCTTATGGACCAGTGGATGATCCACATTGAGCATCCAAATGCTGCAAATTAATGAAACAGAAGGACGTTCCAGTTAATACCTTACTCACCCACAGCCGTGCTTTTCAGATCTTCTCCATGTTGGTTGCTGTTAATCTGATCTCAGGACACAGTGGAGAATGTCATAACATTTGATGAGTTAAGAAGCCCCTCCCTCAGCTTAGAGAATTTTTATTTCCCCAAATATAGTCCAATGATTGTTCAGAATGAGACTCACCATCTCTATAAGCCAATTAGATCAATAGAGTATTATTTATGTGCACGGGATCTCAATGGTGAAGCTGAATTGCTCGGTTCTGGATCTTAGCAGTCTCTGATTGATGTCCAGGATGTTCATCTGGAGTTGCTATCAGGTTATTGTTTATGCACAGTCTGACAGTGGCCATGGTGGGGTCAGTATGTGAGCTAAATACACTAAAAATTGAGCTCACCTCCATGGCTCTGGAAAACAACACCCCTCAGATCTGCACTTGTGGGTAATGCTCACTTTTTAAAATTTCTTCTGATTACTTAAGTGTCTGTTCCCATACGTATAACTCTACCACCCTTGTTCTCAGTATTACTTGGTTTATTCCTAATAGTGATCACTACCTGAGCAAATGAAGTAAACTAATATTTTAAATTCCTGTTCATTCTTCCAGTCACACAGAAATTTTAGCAACCAATGAGGCTGTGTGGCGGCTCAGTGGTTAGCACTGCTACCTCATAACGCCAAGGACCTGGGTTTGATTCCACCCTCGGGTGACTGTCTGTGTGGAGTTTGCACATTCTCCCTATGTCTGTACGGGTTTCCTCTGGGTGCTCCAGTTTCCTCCCACAATCTGAAGATGTTCAGGTTAGGTGAATTGACTACAGGAATTGTAGGGGAGTGGGTCTGGGCGGGATGCTTTGCAGTGGGTTGGTGTGGGCTGAATGGCCTGCTTCCATGCTGTAGGGGTTCTTTTTCTCCCCTGGTTGTGGTGGGAGTGCTTTCTGTGTTTCTCTCATTTTGGGTTACCATTTCAACAGATGGGCCAGTCAATGTTAATTATTCCTCTTTTATCTTTCTGAACAACTTTTACAATTGTGTGGCTTGCTGGGCCATCTTAAATGGATCAACAGTCACTTACAGACAAGATCAAACAACAATAGCCATTTGTTTTTCTTCAATGCTGTTACTGAGCCAGTTAGTACAAGTATCTGATAGTTTCATGCGAGTGTCACTGATACCAGCCTTTTCTTTGAGATTAATTTAATTAATTCAATTCCAATCCACTGAAAGCCTTGATGTGATTTGAACATACACCTCCTGAGTATTAGTCCAGCCTCTGGCTAATCAACCCAGTAACATAATCACTATACCACCACACCCGAGACTTAACACAATGAGATCAGTGTTAAATCACACAACGCCAGGTTTAATCGAAAGCACTAGCTTTCAGAGCACCGCTTCTTCATCAAGTGGTTGTGGAGAATAAAATTGTAAGACACAAAAGTTTACAGTGTGATGTAACTGAAATTATACATTGAAAAAGATCTGGATTGTTTGTTAAGTCTCACATCTTTTAGAATGACCATGTTGGTTTCAGTTCTTTCATACGTAAATTACAAAATGTTTTTTTAAAGATTACATTCTCAAGTGAACTTTAACAATTGGTGTCATGTTGACCCATATAATGTCATAGACTCATAGAGATGTACAACACGGAAACAGACCCTTCGGTCCAACCCGTCCATGCCAACCAGATATCCCAACCGAATCTAGTCCCACCTGCCAACACCCAGCCCATATTCCTCCAAACCCTTCCTATTCATATACCCATCCAGATGCCTCTTAAATGTTGCAATTTTACCAGTCTCCACCACTTCCTCTGGCAGCTCATTCCATACACGTACCACACTCTGCATGAAAAGGTTGCCCCTTAGGTCTCTTTTCTATCTTTCCTCTCTCACCCTAAACCTATGCCCTCTAGTTCTGGACTCCCCCACCCCAGGGAAACGCCCCTCATAATTTTGTAAACCTCTGTAAGGTCACCCCTCAGCCTCCGATGCTACAGGGATAACAGCCCCAGCCTATTCAGCCTCTTCCTATAGCTCAAATCCTCCAACCCTGGCAACATCCTTGTAAATCTTTTCTGAACCCTTTCAAGTTTCACAACATCTGGAAAGGATAGGAAGGAGACCAGAATTGCACGCAATATTCCAACAGTGACCTAACCAATGTCCTGTGCAGCCGTAACATGACCTCCCAACTCCTGTACTCAATACTCTGACCAATAAAGGAAAGCATACCAAACGCCTTCTTCACTATCGTATCTACCTGCGGCTCCACTTTCAAGGAGCTATGAACCTGCACTCCAAGGTCTCTTTGTTCAGCAACACTCCCTAGGATCTTACCATTAAGTTTATAAGTCCTGCTAAGATTTGCTTTCCCAAAATGCAGCACCTTGCATTTATCTGAATTAAACTCCATCTGCCACTTTTCAGCCCATTGGCCCATCTGGTCCAGATCCTGTTTTAATCTGAGGTAACCCTCTTCGCTGTCCACTACACCTCCAATTTTGGTGTCATCTGAAAAATTACTAACAGATACCTCATATGCTCACATCCAAATCATTTATATAAATCCTTGTGGCACTCCACTGGTCACAGGCCTCCAGTCTGAAAAACAATCCTCCACCACCACCCTCTGTCTTCTACCTTTGAGCCAGTCCTATATCCAAATGGCTAGTTCTCCCTGTATTCCGGGAGATCTAAACTTGCTAACCAGTCGCCCATGGGGAACCTTGTCGTACACCTTACTGAAGTGCATATAGATCACATCTACTGCTCTACCCTCATCAATCTTCTTTGTTACTTCTTCAAAAAACTCAATCAAGTTTGTGAGACATGATTTCCCACACACAAAGCCATGTTGACCATCCCTAATCAGTCCTTGCCTTTCCAAATACATGTACAGCCTGTCCCTCAGGATTCCCTCCAATAACTTGCCCACCACCGACGTCAGGCTTACTGGTCTATAGTTCCCTGGCTTGTCCTTACCATCCTTCTTAAACAGTGGCACCACATTAGCCAACCTCCAGTCTGCCGGCACCTCACCTGTGACTATCAAAAATATAAATATCTCAGTAAGAGGCCCAGCAATCACTTCCCTAGCTTCCCACAGAGTTCTAGGGTACACCTGATCAGATCCTGGGGAGTTATCCACTTTATGCATTTCAAGACATCCAGCACTTCCTCCTCTGTAATATGGACATTTTTCAAGATGTCACCATCTATTTCCCTACATTCTATACCTTCCACGTCCTTTTTCACAGTAAATACTGATGCAAAATACTCATTTAGTATCTCCCCCATTTTCTGCGGCTCCACACAAAGGCCGCCTTGCTGATCTTGGAGGGGCCCTATTCTCTCCCTAGTTGCCCTTTTGTCCTTAATATATTTGTAAAAACCCTTAGGATTCTTCTTAACTCTATTTGCCAAAGCTATCTCATGTCCTTCTGATTTCCCTCTTAAGAATACTGCTATTGGCATTTTGAAATCCATTGTACAGGAGAACCCCAGCTTCTGTTGTGACACTACACATTCCTTACAGAAACTCAGCACCCATGAACTAGTCGAACCGGGAACATTTCTCGTCACAAAGGACATTTTGGCACTCTACACCAGTATCCCCCACAATTACGGCATCATGGCAACAGCCTCAGTACTCAACACCAACAACTGCCAATCTCCAAACACCATCCTACAACTCATCAGCCTTAGAATTAGAGGGGGTAAATTCAGAACAGAAATGCGGAGACATTTCTTCAGCCAGAGAGTGGTGGGCCTGTGGAATTCATTGCCACAGAGTGCAGTGGAGGCTGCGACGCTAAATGTCTTCAAGGCAGAAATTGATAAATTCTTGATGTCATAAGAATTAAGGGCTACAGGGAGAATGCGGGTAAGTGGAGTTGAAATGCCCATCAGCCATGATTGAATGGTGGAGTGGACTCGATGGGCTGAATGGCCTTACTTCCGCTCCTATGTCTTATGGTCTTATGGTCTTATCCTCGATCACAACGTCTTCACCTTTGACAACCAGTTCTTCATCCAGACACATGGATAAGCTATGGGGACCAAATTTGCACCCCAATATGTCATCATTTTCATGCACAGGTTTGAACAAGACTTCTTCCTTCAAAGGTCCTCCAACCAACACTATACACCAAATATATTGATGGAATTTTCTTCCTCTGGACCCATTGTGAGGAATAATTGAAACAACTATACAGTGATATCAACGTGTTTCATCCAACCATCAGACTTACCATGGACTACTCTTTAGTATCTGTCTCATTCTGGGACACATGCATCTCCAGCAAGGATGGACACCTCAGAACCTCACTCTACTACAAACCCACAGATAATCTCACGATGCTCTACTTCTCTGACTTCCACCCTAAACATAATTAAACAGCCACCCCCTATGGACAAGCCTTACGCATACACAGGACCTGTTCAGAGAAAGAGGAACATGACAGACATCTCAAAGTGCTCATGGGTGCCCTCATAAGAACAGGGTATGATGCTCAACTCACTGACCGTCAGTTCCGACGTGCCACAGCGAGAAACTGTATTGACTTCCTCAGGAGACAGACACGGGCTGCAACCGATAGGATACCCTCCTTTGTCCAGTACTTCCCAGGAACCGAAAAACTACTCCACGTTCTTCACAGCCCGGAACACATTATCAATGAGGATTACCACCTCGCAAAGACCTTCCCCACACCTCCACTGCTCGCCTTTAAACAACCACCAAACCTCAAACGGATCATTGTCTGGTGGCAAACTGCCCAGCCTTCAGGACAACATTGAGCCTATCACAACAACCTCTGCAAGGTGTGTCAGACTGTTGACATGGATACCACCATTACATGTGTGGACACTTTCCACCATGTAAGCAGCAGGTACTCATGTGACTTGGCCAATGTTGTCTGTTTCATATCCTGAGGCATGGTACATGGTACATGGAACTACAACAACAGGTGAATGGGAAAGGCGCAACAATCACCAGGCAGGAGTATTCCCTCCCAGTTGGGGAACACTTCAGCGGTCTGAGGCATTCGACCTCGGACCTTCGGGTGACCATCCTCCAAGGTGGACTTTGGGACAAGCAACAACACAAAGTGGCCAAGCAGAGGCCTTTAGCCAAGTTCTGTACCCATGGGGATGGCCTCAGCTGGGTTCTTGGGTTCACGTCACACTACAGGTGACCCCACTACACCATACAGTCTCTCTCACACACACATACACACTCCTACATACTCACACAAACCTTTCTCATACACAAGCTCTCCCTCATATGCACATACATGCACCCCCTTCCCCCTGCAATCACACCCACGCACGCACCTTCACACAGGCCTTATACCCCATCACACTTACACACATCCTTGACCAAGCTTATACACACACATACACATACTTTTTCACATGCATTCACACCCACACACTCACATGCACACAGTCACTGTCCCTCCTGCACACACACAGATAATGTTTATGGAGTGAATTTGTATTTGCAGAATAACACCTTATTTTGCTCAAAAACTGCATAAATCTATGTAAGATTCTGTAAGTCCCACTTTAGAAATAGAAACAGTCTGACTCAATATTGGGACACAGAAAGAATTTAACCTCACACCTTTAAGGCACTGCCTGAGCAGAGATGGCACTTACTGTTGGAAAAGCTAAAGCTACCTTGAGAATGTAACTTAAAAGGAGTCCTGAAATTTACATATTAAATAACTGAAACTAGCATATCCCATGCTAAAAGATGAAAGACTTAATCTAAATTTGTTTAATATATCATTACAGCTCCATGACACTGTAACCTTTTTGCTATAAATTCTGTGTCTTATGATCCTGTACTCCACAATCACCTGATGAAGGAGCAGCACTTTGAAAATTAGTGCTTCGTAATAAACCTGTTGGACTAAATCCTGGTGTTGGTGTGATTTTTAACTTTGTCCACCCCAGTACAACACCGGCTCCTCCAAATCATGACTACTATCAAGTTTAGAAAAGAGAGTCATAGTAGTTATGAAGAAGGTAGACTTTCATATCCCGAAACATTGGTCAGTGGATGAAATGCTTAACCAGGCTGAAGAATGTACAAAAAGAGTTAGAGATTGGAAACTCTTTGGACAAGGTTTGGAATTAATAGGTAGTGCTACAGAAAGAAATGATAGGAAAGAGAAGAAATAGAAATGAAAGGAAATGTGCATGATAACTCTAAAGATAGGATTAAATTAAAGAGGCATAGGCATGGGGCCAGAAAACATTACGTAAGGAACAAAGTAAAGTTTATGAATACTCAAATATTATGTAAATGTAGGTGACAACAACTGGCTAGGGAATTAATGAGAGCACCATTGAACAGTTCTTGTCCACTGAATAAAGAAGATTTAGGGCAGGTAATTAGAGAGAAATTATTCATACCAAATGGAAAAGCAAATATTACTAGATCCACTACCTATAAGGACTTAACTCGGAAAGATTGACTTATGTAACCTGTTAGTATACAGGAGATTGGGGTAGCTATCAGTGGATTAAATCCAAAAACTGCAGCAGGACCAGTTGGAATGAATTTTAAAGATTTGCAATCTATTTATCAGGAGGCTGATAGTTGACGTCCTAGACTCTTTTCCTTTTGGATAAAGACAGGAGTCATTCCAGGCTGTTTAATAATGAGTAGAACTACATTAATTCCAAAAACTAATGATGCAAAAAATTTTAAAAATATAGACAATTAGCGGCCGATCACAATTGGATCACTCCTACTTAAGATTTTTTACTAAAAGTTTAGCTAAAAGACTAAGTGAAGCAGTAGACATAAATCAACAGCAAAAAAGGGTTTTTATCCAGAGTTTCAGGGTACAATGAAAATATTAAAATTCTTGATAATATTACTAAAGAAGCGAAAAAGAATAAACAGAAGTTAGCTGTAGTCTTTGTTGATCTAGCTAAAGCCTTTGACTCAGTTGGGTATAAACGTTTACTAAAATCACTCCAACATGTATCTCTCCCTGAAGAATTTACTAAATTAATAGCTTATTTATATACAGGTAATATCACAAGTATAGAAGGATATAAGTGTAGGACGCCACTTATTAAAATAACACAGGGTGTTAAACAAGGTGATTCTTTATCACCCGGTTTATTCAATATAACTATGGATCCCCTGATCTGTACACAAGAAGAATTTAATTGGAAAATAGCTCGAATTAAGTGGAGAGATTCATCATTGTGCATCTTTAGCATTTGCTGATGACATTGCTTTGTTAAGCGGTTCATATACTGGAATGGCAGAGAATTTGAAAATAGTGCAGAAGTTTTGTGATAATACTGAGTTGAAGGTTAACATAAGAAAGACCAGGGATTTCATTTAATATATAAGAATAAAACTTGTGTTTATAATTATCAGAGAGAATGGAAATTAGGTATGCTAGATATCCAATATATTATCCCTGGTGAGATCAAGAAATATTTTGGTGCTAAATTTGATCCATGGGTGAGAGCAGATATGATAGATTGGGAGACTAAAGGAATGGATTTTAAATT
The DNA here is from genome assembly GCF_037043375.1 of Chiloscyllium plagiosum. NCBI lineage: Eukaryota > Metazoa > Chordata > Chondrichthyes > Orectolobiformes > Hemiscylliidae > Chiloscyllium > Chiloscyllium plagiosum. The sequence continues at coordinate 125,970,841 of NW_028270143.1, forward strand.
TAAAGAAAGTGGTATTACGAATATGCAAAAAATAGAATTCTTTAAAACAGGTTTTGTCTCGCAGTTATATTATCATTTAGCTTTTATAGAGGCTTCCCAAAATTTATTACAGGAGTTAGATTTGATTATAAGGGGTTTTATTAAAGAGATCTACATCTATCACCATATATTTTGGATGGTATTTTGTACACACGGAATAGGGATTGAGGATTAGGAATTCCAAATTGGGTGTTCTAATACCTATTGCTATTATGAGAAGGCTTTTGGACATTCATTGGACAAAGTTATGCGTGCCTCCTTTAAATTTAATAAGGGAGATATTTTAGAGTAATTAATGGAATTAGGTCAACTACATTGTCTTCGATCCAGCAGTAAGTGGTTTGGATTTGAGGCATGAAATGAATTCAGATGAAAAAGAAGAAATTATAGTAGGGGTATTATGTTAACTATGGAAGTTGGAGACAGAAAGAGATGAGTAAGTGGATGTCTCTCCCTTGTCAAGGTCTAGGGACGCAGTATTTTAAAAATGATAAATTATCAAACGCTTGGATTTAGAACGCTGTACATATTAAGACATCTAAATTGATAAATATAATTCTATAACAAACTAATCTATATTCTGCAAGAACAGTTTTGACTCATGTAGACCACAGGTCAATAGGATTGTTGTAAATGTGAATTATCTCTGGAGACTGTACCCCATTTTTCTCAATGGTGTGTTAAGCATGTTAAGATTAAAATGCATGCTAGTCATAATAAGATCGTCGAGAAACTATCAGATTTTGTTGGTAAGCATGGATTGAAGATATAGTTAGAACTTCAATTGCATAATGAGAAAATCCAGATACCGGATTTGATATTCTAAAAATAAAAGGAAGTGTTAGTCGTGGATATTACTATAGATTTCGAAAATGAATCCGATTCATTGGAGAAAGCCTGGGATAAAAAATTGAGTAAGTATAGACATCTTGAGGAGAAAGTGAGGTCTGCAGATGCTGGAGATCAAAGTTGAAACTTTATTGCTGGAACAGCACAGCAGGTCAGGCAGCATCCAGGGAACAGGAGATTCGACGTTTCGGGCACAGGCCCTTCTTCAGGAATCCTGAAGAAGGGCCTGTGCCCGAAACGTCGAATCTCCTGTTCCCTGGATGCTGCCTGACCTGCTGTGCTGTTCCAGCAATAAAGTTTCAACCTAGACATCTTGAGGAACAAGTGAAAGAATTAACTAATGGTGAAATATTCTCATTTTATGGCTTTGTTATGGGAACAAGGGGGAAATGGGCCATATGAACAATAAATTGATCGAACACTTGGGAATCCAGAAATTTAAAGTATTTTCTGAGGAGACCTCTAGCCTGACAATATCATTGACTCTGGAACTACTTTGAATATTTAATAACTTTTAGGATTTTATATAAATGGACTTCTTAATTGCTCTTAGGTTATTAGTTTTAGATATATTTTAGGAGTAATATTGTGATTTTATATTTGATATTTTAATATTTAATGTTTTAGTATTGCTTAATTGTTTGTATATATTTTAATTGATATTAATTTTAATCAGTAAAATTTAGGATTTTAGGTCACTATAAGGGTGATGTGTAGGGGGATATAATTGTAATTTCACTAGACACATCAAATTATGTTTTTCTGGGTAAAATAACTTGCCTAGTGGTTCTATAACTTTGGCTCTGTGTCCCTTCACTCGGTGGATAGTACCATCTCTGAATGTAGGTTTGCTTGCTGAGCTGGAAGGTTCATTTTCAGACATTTCATCACCATACTAGATAACATCATCAGTAAGCCTCCGGAAGAAGATTCATCCAGAGGCTCATTGAAGGTGTTACCTAGTATGGTGATGAAATGTCTTAAAACGAACTTTCCAGCTCAGTGAGCAAACCTACATTCAGTACCATCTCTTTTACATCTAGCTGTGGTTTCAGCATTGTAGTCATTTGCCGCCGACAAGCAATGTTAATACTCTGAAATTGCACTTTGTATTTTTATATATTTTAGTGTTTCAACATGCCAAGACTCTCTCCGCTATTGCACACTTGAAGCAGCTGCAGGGGGATCTAATGGGTGGCACCGTGGCTCAGTAGTTAGCACTGCTGCCTCACAACACAGGGTCCCAGGTTCGATTCCAGCCTCGGACTGTCTGCACGTTCTCCCTGTGTCTGTGTGGGTTTCCTCTGGGTGCTCCAGTTTCCTCCCACAATCCAAAGATGTGCAGGTCAGGTGAATTGGTCATGCTAAGTTGTCTGTAGTGTTGGGTGATTAGTCGGAAGGAAATGGGTCTGGGTGGGTTACTCTCCGGAGGGTCAGTGTGGACTGGTTGGGCCAAATGGCCTGTTTCCACACTGTCGGGAATCTAATCATCTAACCATGTAGAGACTGTCACAGATCTCCTGCAAAGGAAGTCTGGAAAGAGATGTAGTTGTTTTTGTTGAGGTTCATCCCGAGCAGCTCCATGACACAGGACTCTGTGCTGTACAAGCTGTTACCTGGGACACACACTGAGACAAACACTGACTGCGCCTGGAGCAGACTGGCACAATCCAAGATCCATGACTACTTGCTGAGGGACGCGCTAAAGCTTAAGGCAGCTGCCACCAAGAGGAAATAGGGAAAGACCATCATCTAAGGTCTTTCTGTCGAAGTACAATGGAGATTCATTCAGATATCAATGCCTCAAACATGTACATTGTATCTTACACAATTAAGATATGCCTTTGGGCTTGTTGCAACTGTCGAGAAAGCCAAACCCCAATGTTTGTTTGTTCTAATGCAAAGACTACAGAACTGAACAACTTTACTGTGTATATATACATAAAGCTTTCTTTATGAATAAAGCATATTTTTGCAACAAAAAGATATCCCCCGAGTCCAGCCAAAATGCCTGCTCTTCAGAAGGAGGGATTAGGATTTTATATAAATGGACTTCTTAATTGCTCTTAGGTTATTAGTTTTAGATATATTTTAGGAGTAATATTGTGATTTTATATTAGATATTTTAATATTTAATGTTTTAGCATTGCTTAATTGTTTGTATATATTTTAATTGATATTAATTTTAATCAGTAAAATTTAGGATTTTAGGTCACTATAAGGGTGGTGTGTAGGGGGATATAATTGTAATTTCACTAGACACATCAAATTATGTTTCTCTGGGTAAAATAACTTGCCTAGTGGTTCTATAACTTTGGCTTTGTGTCCCTTAAAACCAAGGTTAATTGGGGAGAAAACATTTCTAGGAAATCTCTTCAATCCCCAAAGGCAACTGAAAACCAGTCCAGAACTCTGCTCCAAATAAGGCCATTGTGTGCAAGGTGGTTGCTTTTTACAGTCCTAGCAAAATAAATCCTCGGATCCTGGCTTCCAAAAGTCTCTACCATTCAAGTCCAACTTCCTGAACGTTTCTCAATTGTTCAAAAGCTGTTAGTGATTGTTCAGAATCCCTATTTTTTGTGACATTAAAAAACACTATTCCAAATTTTTTCTTTTAAATCTGTTACATCTTTAATTCACTGAGATCTCATTGTTTGGTTAGAATCAGTCTGACCATTGTGGCACAGACAGCCTCCACAGGGAAGCTCACACCTTCAATACATGGCAGAGGAGCTGGTGTGTGGGAGAAGGATTCACATTTTTGGATCATTGGAATGTCTTTTGGGATAGAAGTGACCTGTACAAGAAGGACAGATTGCACCTGAATTGGAAAGGGACTAATATACTGGCAGGGAGATTTGCTAGAGCTGCTCGGGAGGATTTAAACTAGTAATGTGGTGGGGGGGAGGTGGGACCCAGGGAGATAGTGAGGAAAGAGATCAATCTGAGACTGATACAGTTGATAACAGAAGCGAGTCAAACCGAAGTTGGACTGAAGGGTCTGTTTCTGTGCTTTTTTTTAGATTTCCTAAGTGTGGAAACAGGCCCTTTGGCCCAACAAGTCCACACCGATCCTCCGAAGAACAACCCACCCAGACCCATCTCCCTCTGACTAATACACCTAACATCTTTGGATTGTGGGAGGAAAGTAGAGCACCTGAAAGAAACCCACACAGACACAAGGAGAATGTGCAAACTCCACACAGGCAGTCACCCGAGGCTGGAATCGAACCCAGGTCCCTGACACTGTGAGGCTGCAGTATTAACCACTGAGCCACCGTGCCACCCAGTGCTGTACATCTCTATGACTCTATTCCCTTGAAATAGTCAGAGGGGTTCTCATACAGGATCCTATTGCCTGATACAATGGGACATCCTGGTGTGTTGGCTTTGTGTATCTTCGGAAGACAGTAGAAGTCACCTACACGAGAAGTACATGGGATGAGGGCGTGTAGGGAACTCTGAAGGTCCGGGTCCAAAGTCCTGATTAATGTGTTTAGTTCACAGGTATGCTCTTTGGTCAGATCAGCCTGGTAGTGTTTCTGGTTGTTCTGTTATCGGTACACTTCCTTGCAGTAGTGTGTTCTATTCTGAATGATGGTGGCTCCAACTTTATCTGCCAGTTTGATGACAATGTTGCGATTGGTTTTGAGAGCATGGATGGCATTGCGTTGTGATTAGGTGATGTTTAGCTCTATTTTGTGGCTGATGAATCTGGCATTTACATACTACGTAAATGTATGTACATAGTTCATAGTACATAGATCGCCAGTCCCAATGTGCCACAGCGAGAAACCGTAACGACTTCCTCAGGAGACAGACACGGGCTGGTACTCTTTGTTGTCCAGTACTTCCCAGGAGCCGAAAAGCTACACCATGTTCTTCACAGCCTGGAACACATTATCAATGAGGATGAGCACCTCACCAAGACCTTCCCCACACCTCCACTTCATGCCTTTAAACAACCACCAAACCGTAAACAGACCATTGTTCACCGCAAACTGCCCAGCCTTCAGGACAACATCGACCACAACACTGTACAATGCTGTTATGGCAGCCGCTGCAAGATGTGTCTGAGTGTCGACATGGATACTTGGGGATGCCTCCCACTGTATATGCGGCAGGTACTCATCAGACTCAGCCAACGTGGTCTCTCTCATAAGCTGCAGGCAAGGATGCCCCGTGAGTGAGCAGAGGCTATGACAATGGATGAATGGACACAGCACAACAGTCACCAGGCAGGGATGTTCTCTCTCAGTCGGGGAACACTGAAGCGGTCTGGATCGTTCGGCCTCGGACCTTTGGGGTGACCATCCTCCAAGGTGGACTTTGGGACAAGCAGCAATGCAAAGTGGCCGAGCAGAGGCTGATAGCCAAGTTTGGTACCCATGAGGATGGCCTCAACTGGGACCTTGGATTCATGTCACATTACAGGTGACCCCACTGCACTATACAGTCTCTGTCTCACACATATAGACGTACTCTAACACTCACACAGACCCTCTCCCATATACAAGCTCTCTCTTACGCACACATATGCACCCCACACCCATACTTGCACCCTCACACAGACTTATACCCCATCACACTCACACACATACTTGATCAAGCTTACACAACATACTTTTTCACATGCACTCACACCCACACACACACACTCACTGTCTCTCCTGCATGCACACACAGATAAGTTGATGGGGTGATTCTGTATTTGCACAATAACTTTATTTTGCTCAAAAACTGCATAAATCCATGTAAGATTCTGTAAGTTCCACTTTAGAAGTAGAATCAGTCTGACTCAATATTGGGACACAGACAGACTTTAACCTCACACCTTTAAGGCATTCCCTGAGCTGAGATGGCACTTACTGTTAGAAAAGCTAAAGCTACCTTGAGAATGTAAGTTAAAAGGAGTTCTGGGATTTACATATTAAAGAACTGAAACTAGCATATTCCATTCTAAAAGATGAAAGACTTCATCTCAATTTGTTTAATATATCATTACAGCTCCATGACACTGTAACCCTTTTTCTATAAATTCTGTACTCTACAATCAGATGAAGGAGCAGCACTATGAAAGCTAGTGCTTCCAAACCTGTTGGACTATAACCTGTTGGACTATAACCTGCTCGTGTGATTTTTAACTTTATCTGAAATCAGTTCATTATCACCTTTTTTGATCTCTTCACTTACTCTTGGGATATTTCCCATATAGGGTCCTGTTCTTGTAGTATTGTGACCCTGGCCAAAATCGTTCTCTTATCAGAAATCTGCCTGGCAGTTTTTGTTGTTAGCTGATTAGCAATCTGTTGTTAATCTACCGACTACCTTCAAACTCAATCTCTAATCGACACAACATTGATACCTCCTCATGGTTCCAAATGCTCTCCTATTCTTAATCTCACTTTTCTTTTTATCAAAATGTATTACTTCAATTCTTTTTGATTCCTTACCACTGCATGTCTATGTCTTTCATAGTTAAAAATCACACATCACCAGGTTATAGTCCAACAGGTTTAATCGGAAGCACTAGCTTTCGGAGCAACGCTCCTTCATCAGGTGGTTGTCCTGATGAAGGAGCAGGTGGATCATGAAGGAGCAGTGCTCCAAAAGCTAGAGTTTCCAATTAAACCTGTTGGACTATAACCTGGTGATGTGTGATTTTTTTTATAGATATTTTTATTGAAAATTTAACATATTTTTACAAGTTTACAAATAAAAAAAACCCCAAATATAAACATTGATATACAATTAAATCTTAAATAAATAATAACCAAAATTTATCAAACAAAAAAAAGATACCGAGAGAAAAGAAACCAAAACTCAACTAACTACTAATCTAACCTACAACTAACCAGAGTGTATAATTAAGTCTCTTACATTATTCAAAGAAGAGAAAAAAAAACAATGGATAACACAGAAATTGGGTAGTGAGATACATGTTCGGAATGTATTAACATCAAATTGTAACAAAACCCGTACTCTTGCGGGATTCCTCTCCCAAGGGGCCCCAGACAGCCAGGTTCGCCATCTCAATTAAATAAAAGCCCTTGTTAGGATGGCCAAAATATCTGTATTTATGTAATTCAAGAAGGGCTGCCATATTTTATGGAATAATGCGGTCTTTTGGTGCACCATATTTGTAAAGAAGGCCTGAGTTCTGTTGCAGATGGTGATTCTTCTGGCGTTTTCCCAAATGTCATTCCACGTTTCTATAGAGATTTCTAGTCCCAAATCCTGATCTCATGTTTTAAGCAGATTGTCCATATCTCCCAATACTTCATCATGTAATAAATGATAAATAGTGCTGATGGAAGATACCCCCATTGGCCATAGCACTCTACGTTCTCTATCTGATTTATAAAGACTATCTAATTAACCTGTACCAATTCGAAGGTCCAGGGGGGCCCTCAGCCAAAATATTTTTCCTTGTACAGAAAGAGAGAATAGAAAATAATCTCTTCCCGTGCATATCCAGGGAGGGTAAGTTCGAAAAGCCCAAAAGGAGAGATACAGAGTCCACTCTAATTTCCGTTCCTAAGATTTCTGTCAGAGCACTTGCTACTTTAGTCCAATATCTACGGATCTTATGACAGGTCCATAAACAATGTACAAGAATGCCCACCTCTATTTTACATTAGGGACACATTGGAGATGCTCCTGCCTTAAACTTTGCCAATCGGTCCGGTGCTATATGGGCCCTATGAAGTATCTTCAACTGAATAGCCTGAGTTCTGTTGCAGATGGTGATTCTTCTGGCGTTTTCCCAAATGCCATTTCACGTTTCTATAGAGATTTCCAGTCCCAAATCCTGATCCCATGTTTTAAGCAGATTGTCCATTTCTCCCAATACTTCATCATGTAATAAATGATAAATAGTGCTGACGGAAGATACCCCCATTGGCCATAGCACTCTACGTTCTCTATCTGATTTATAAAGACTATCTAATAACGTAGTCTTCTTCTGTATGTAATCTCGAATTTGGAAGTATCAAAAGAGGTCTGCATTAGGTAATCCAAATTTCTGACGTAGCTGTTCAAAAGACATCAGGACCTCTTCTTTAAACAGATCCCCTAAACATGAGATACCCCTGGATCTCCAGAGTTTAAAAGTGGCATCTGTAAGCCCGGGTTGAAGTCCCCATGCTCCCACTATCGGAGCATAGGGGAATGTTTTATGTGAGTTGTTCTCATTTTGCCGCATTATATTCCAAGCTTTAATTGTGTTTAGTATTATAGGGTTTTTACATTTATCTGGAATGGTTTTCCTCTTGTCTGAAAATAAAAGATTAATAAGTGGGCATTTTACTTGAGAAGCCTCGATGTCCAGCCAGATTGATTGCGGGTCAGACAAGACCCAATCAGCTATGTAACTTAATAGGGAACTTAACTGATATTTCCTAAAATCTGGGAAATCCAATTCTCCCCTTGCCTGTGGCAGCTGTAGCTTCTTCAGCTTAATGAGGGGCTGTCTATGATTCCAGATAAAGGAACCCAGCCAGCCATATAATTTACGTAGTGCCAGCCTCAGCAGCATCACTGGAAGCATTCTCATAGGGTATAGGAGATGGGGCAGGACATTCATTTTAATTAGTGCTATTCTACCTAGCCAGGAAATTGGAAGGTCTCCCCATCGCTGGAGGTCCTGCCTTATCCTTTCCAGTAGATGCACAAAATTAGCCTTGTACAACTGACCAAATACTGGAGTAATAAAAATGCCTAAATATAAGAAACCCTCCAGGGACCACCGAAAGGGAAAGTGGGATCCGTCCAATAAGTGGGATATGCTAGCAAGGCCACCATTAGCATAGCCTCTGATTTTGAGAAATTAATTTTATAGCCTGAAAATACACTAAATGTATTAATAACTTGGATTAAGCGAGGCACGGACATCAAAGTTGTGTGATTTTTAACTTTGTACACCCAAGTCCAACACCGGCATCTCCAAATGATGTCTTTCATGTTGTCCCAATCTTATTCTTGTTGTAAATTTCATCTCACAGTGCTGACATTGAAATATCCTTTCAATCACCTCTATATTATTTCCTTTACGCTTGGGATAATGACGTTCTATAGCACGATATTCACCATCTTTATCACATTTCCGACATTTAGTGCTAATCGACCAAATGCCTCGACACTTCTTAGTATGTAGTCTAAATACTCCTCATCAACAATTGACATTTATCACATACAATTACATCTCCTGGATACCGAATGACGAATCCCTTCCCTTCATTATACACCTGAGACGGTGTTATAACTCTAGGCTATGTTTGTAAATGATCATCCCTCTCTCCTTTATCTTCCTGCTCTTGCTTTAGACTAAAATCACCATTTTATGCTTGTTATTATACTATGTCCTAGTCTTCAAAATACATTCTTCTGATGGATGGGCATTTCCATCAAGTTCTTTCCATATTAGTCCTTTCATCCTCAACCTCTCTAAAACCAGATTCCTTTAGCTTGTTATCGGACATCAGGAGGGGGAGGGAAATTATGGGTCTCATCTCGTCAATTTGTATAGAAATGGATTTCCTAAGCCAATTGGGGTGGTGTGGTGGCTCGGTGGTTAGTACCGCTGCCTTACAGCACCAGGGACCTGGATTCCAGCTTGAGGTGACTGTCTGTGTGGAGTTTGCACATTCCCCTCGTGTCGGTGTGGGTTTCCTCCCACATTCCAAATATGTACAGGTTAGATGAATTGCCCACAGTGTTCAGAGATGTGTAGGTTAGGTGCATTCGTCATGGGTAAATGTAGAGTAATAGGGTAAGGGAATGGATCTGGGTGGGTTACTCTTCGGAGGGTCAGTGTGGACTTGTTGGGCCAAAGGGCCTGTTTCCACACTGTAGGAATTCTATGGTTTAGTGCAAGTCACTACCACTAGTGAGCTTGCAGGGCAGTTGTTCATCCTGTTTTCTGTCCTGCCCGGATGTCAGGAGATCTGCCAACATTGGGCATATCTACTACTTTTTTGTTTGAGACACCACTAGGTGTTTGATCTTCGCAGGCCACCAGCCATCTCGTATCAGTTCTGTGGTCGTATTAGCAGGCCAAGGGTCAAGGAAAACCCATACAACTGACTATAAAACAAGCCTAAAATCAAAGACTTATGACATGATGATCTCACAGGTAGTGCCTTTCTCACCAGCAACCACGCAATGTTTTGGTGCTTGTTGGTAAGTTTTGTTAATGTGGCATTTTGGCAAATGCCTTTAACAGCCTGCTCAGGGAATAACCCAACAGGATACACCCTCTCTTTTTCCCTCAATCTTGAGCTTGCTACATGCTGACCGCTTCCTGTTGGACTTGTGGTCAGAGATGGTCTTCTTTCACAAATTATTCCACGCACGACAGGGGAGACGGAATGGTCCAACTGCTTGGTCTGTTCTGTGGCAGCGAGGCCAGAACCATCCTTTGTAACACTGGAGATAGGTAGACCCTTAGTATGTATTGACACTTGGTGTTTGTGTACTGAGAATCTGCACACAGCTTGATGCAGCCACACACAAAGATGGCCATCAGGATGGGTGCAGCATTGGGCACATTCCTCTCTACCTCCTTATTTAGAGATTTATACATGATATCCCTTTGGATCTGGGCCATCTTTGACCTCCAAATGAAGTGTAAGATGGCTCAGGGAATAGGTCAGCCGTGCGCCACATACAGCCTAAGCAACATTGCTGATGAAGGGCTTATGCCCAAAATGTCAATTCTCCTCTTCCTCGGATGTTGCATGACCTGCTGTGCTTTTCCAGCACCACACTTTTTGACTGTGATCTCCAGCATCAGCAGTCCTCACTTTCTCCTCCTCAAACCTGATGACCAAGTTGCTACATTCAAGGGAGAAGGAGCAGTCTTCCCATCTGCCAAGCTTCTGCCTCACTTTGGCAATACACTCCTCCCAAGTTTTGGCACACACCCACTGCCTTCAGGTAATAAGACCATAAGACACAGGAGCATAAATTAGTCCATTCAGCCCATTGAGTCTGCTCCATCATTCAATCATGGCTGATAAGTTTCTCAACCCCATTCTTCTGCTTTCTCCCCATAACCCTTGATCCCCTTGATACTCAAGAACCCATCTATCCCAGTCTTAAATATATTCAATGACCTGGCCTCCACAGCCTTCAGTGGCAATGAATTCCAGAGATTCACCACTCTTTGGCTGAACAAGTTTCTCCTTATCTCTATTTTGAAAGGTCTTCCCTTGATTCTAAGGCTGTGTCCTCGGGTCCTAGTCTCTCCTACCAATGGGAACATCTTCCCAACATCTACTTTGTTCAGGCCATTCATTATTCTGTATGTTTCATCCTTTTAAACTCCATCGAGTATAGACCCGGGGTCCTCAAACGTTCCTCATATGTTAAGTTTTTCTTCCTGGGACCATTCTCGTGAATTATCTCTCAACAAAGTCCAGGGTCAGTACATCCATCCTGAGGTATGGGGCCCAAAACTGTGCACAATACTCCAAATGCGGTCTGAACAGAGCTTTGTAGAGTCAAAGAGTGCAGCGTTGAAAAAGCACAGCAGGTCAGGAAGCTTCCAACGAGAGTCAATGTTTTGGGCATAAGCGCTTCATCAGTACTTAGGTGAAGGGAAGGCAAGGCAGAAACTTGGCAGGTGAGAGCACTGCTCCTTCTCAATTGCAGGTCGAAACTAGGTCATCGGGTTTGAGGTACTGTTACTTATGCTGCATGTGGCACAGGTCTGGGCTATTCCCTGAGCCTGCACCATTAGTCACCTGAGCCATCGTCCACTTTATTTGAAGGTCAAAATGGAGCAGGTCCAAAGGGATACCATGTGTAAATCTCTAAATAATGGCGTGGAGAGGTTCATGCCCAAAATTTCTTACTCTGCTGCTCCTTGGATGTTGCCTGAGCTGTTGTGCTTTTCCAGCTCCACACTTTTCGACCCTGATCTCCAGCATCTGCAGTCCTCACTTTCTCCAGAGCCTCAGAAGTACATCCCTGCTTTTATATTCAAGTCCTCTCAAAATAAATGCCATCGTTGCATTTGCGTTCCTAACTACTGACTCAACCTGCAAGCTAACCTTGAGAGAATCCTGGACTAGAACTCCCAAGTCTCTTTGCACTTCAAGCTTCTGAATTTTCTCCCCATTTAGAAAATAGCTTATGCCTCTATTCTTCCTACCAAAGTGCATGACCTCACACTTTCCCACATTGTACTCCGTCTGCCACCTCTTTGCCCACTCTCCTAACCTGTCCAAATCCTCTCCACCTCCTCAATATCCTGATGGTGAAAGGGATAAAGGATTGGTTGGTCCAGTTCGCAAAGAACATGACCTCGTTCTTGCCACAATTTACCTTGACATGCCAGGCCAGTCAAACTGGGTATGTCTGTACTATATCTGATGTTAATACATGATAATGCAGTTCAATGGTACAGGCTGAATGTCCATCATTTTCCAAATCGTCTTATCTTTTCAGGGTCACGTTGTTTCAATGATTTAAATTTGAAGCATTTAAGATCTGGAAATAAACACAGAAGTGTGTGTTTACTCTGATTTATTCTTGGATCATACCAAGGAACAGAAGATGATGAGATAAGTTCATATGGGGGGAGTTAGAGTGGGGACTGACATTGGGCTCAGTTACCGACTGGGTGAAGTTTCTCAACCAACACAACCAGCAGGGCCCAGATATACAGTCCAAATGTGTACAGAATTGGCAAAGAATCGTACTCATTCTGCACAGTAGGTAATATCATCATGCAGGCTGCTGTTCAAAAACCTGGTATACTGTCTTTGGGGATGGTACAGAAATATTACTGCTTTAACTAAACTCTCCACAATTCCTCCCCCATTTGAGAGACTTCCGGAGATTCATAGAACATTTCAAATTCACCATGACATCTTCATAACTGGCCGTGTTCACACAAAAATTTCCAAGTTCCTTCTAAGGGACTATCAGAGCCACAAATGCACTGCTCATTGCAGATCTTTGCTTGAGAGCACGAGGACTCTGACAAGTCCTACTGTCAAGTATCTGTTGGCCCAACCTCCAATCTCACTGACCAATCCCATTGCAAATAACTACACTGTTTCCAATCCTTTTGCAATTTTTAAAATAAATATATTTATTAGCAATTTTTTTAACTTTCAAACATATAAAATTATTGAAAAATACAATTCATAACAAATATCAGAATAATAAAAAGAAAACAAACACAAAAACAATACAACTACTGTCTCCTAACTATTAACCTACCCTCTAATACAAAACAAACCCTAACACTGCGCAAAGCAATACCATAACAAAAAGCAAACAAAAAACCCCCCACAAAATACAGAACAGCTATGCTCGGCACAAACCTCCCAAACAGAGGAACGAGAGCATAGTATATATACCTGTATTAACTCAGGAGACACCCTCCAGGTCTAGGGCTTGGTAAATCTAACCAGCCTGGTTAAACAAACGCCCTAGTTAAGACAGTTGACAAATCTGTTTCCAAATAACTCAAGTAGGGCTGCCATGTCTTAGAAAAATGTTCTGTTGTGTGGTGCACCACGTTTGTAAAAAAGTCCAAGTGAATGTGCTCCATAATTAATTTCTGCCATCCCAGCAAGCCCAGCAGGTTCTCAGACACCCAATTCATCAAAATATTCTTCCGAGCACAGTATGCAAGAATAATAAATAGTTTCTTCCCATGCCCATCTAAAGATGGTAAATTCGGTAGACCTAAGAGGAGAGATATTGGGTCTATTTTGACTTCAGTCCTCAATACCCTCCCTATCTCTCCCGCCACAGCACTCCAATAAACATGGAGTTTGTGGCATATCCAGAAGCAATAGGTAAGAGTACTTACACTTATTTTACATTTGGGGCACAATGAAGATGCCCCTTTTTTAAACTTCGCCAGACGGTCTGGTGCTAGATGAACCCTGTGCAGAACTTTTAACTGCGAAGCGCATGTCCGGTTACAGATTGAGAACTTTTGAGTATTCTCCCATATGTTCTCCCATGTTTCAGAAGAGATCTCCACTCCTAGCTCTTGCTCCCAGACCTCACATAACCGGTTAATATCCTGCCAGTCCCTGTCACCCAGCAGGCGATAAAGGGCACTAACCGAAAGGATGCTTGTGGAACGTAGCAACAGCCTCCCTGTATCGGGCTTATAGGGCTTAGTGAGACGCATTGTCTTCTTCTGGATGAAATCCCTAACCTGAAAAAAACGGAAAAGATCTCTGCTGGGTAACCCATATTTGCAGCTCAGTTGCTTAAAAGACATCATAATCTCCCCCTCAAACAAGTCTCCCAAACTAGAAACTCCTCTCGCTGCCCATAGTTTGAACCCTGAGTCCATCATCCCTGGTCAGAACCCTGGCATGCCAACTATAGGTGTAAGTGGCGAAGTCTTGGATAAACAACCCTCACTCTGACGCATTGCCCTCCAACCCCTGACTGTACTAATGACAATGGAGTTCCAGCAGTGGTCCATTACTGTCCTCATCTTATCCATGAACAATAGGTTAATAAGAGGGCACTTTGCCTGGGAGGCCTCGATATCCAGCCATATTGAGTTTGGATCATTACCTGCCCAATCACAGACAAAGGACAGCAGGGAACTCAATTGATACCTCCTGATGTCTGGGAAATCAACTCCTCCCCCTTCTTGAGGCAACTGGAATTTAGTAAGTTTGATAAGGGGCCGCCCACGATGCCAGACAAAGGAACCAAACCACCCCATAAGCTTCCCCAGCGTTGACTTGGGAAACATTATAGGGAGCATATGCATGGAATAAAACAAACGAGGAAGAACATTCACCTTAATGAGAGATATTCGGCCCAGCCATGAAATTGGATGAGCCTCCCATCTCTGGAGATCTCACCTAATATTGACGAGCAAGAGAGCAAAGTTAGTCTGAAATAACACATCAAACTTGGGGGTAATAAAAATGCCTAGGTACTGGAACCCTTCCCATGACCACTTAAAAGGGAACTTAGGGCCACCTTCAACTTCTGGTACATCCTTAAGGTTCTCCAAAGGCGTGGCTTCCAATTTTGCAAAGTTAATCTTATATCCTGAAATAGCCCTAAATGAATTGATGCATTGTATCAAATGGGGTACGGAGGTGATCGGGTTCGATAAAAACACAAGGACATCATCCGCATACTGTGTAATCTTGTGTGCCCTCGATCCCACTTCCGGAGTGGTTATGTGGATGTTCTGACGAATGGCCTCTGCCAGCAGCTCTATCACCAAAGTAATAAAGGTGAGAGGGGGCAGCCTTGCCGACTACCCCTACCAATCCTAAAATTCCCAGACTTCACCCTGTTGGTGATGACCGCGGCCAAAGGGTGGCGATATAAAACCTCCACCCACCTAGCAAAGACTCCACCCAACCCAAACTGTTCTAAGACATAAAAAAGATACGGCCATTCCACCCAGTCAAATGCTTTCTCTGCATCTAAGGAAATCACCAACCCATGAATCGATCGTTGCTGACAAACTTGGACCATATTCAGCAACCTCCTAATATTATTAGAGGACCTATGGTCCCTTATAAAGCCTGTCTGGTCCTCTTTAACAATATGGGGCAACATCCTTTCCAATCTCAGCGCCAGGATCTTGGACAGAATCTTGAAGTCTGAATTTAATAGAGAGATGGGCCTGTATGAGGCACAATCCTCAGGAACCTCCTTCTTAAGAATTAAGGAAATATCAGCTTCTCTCAAAGATGTTGGTAGGCATTCATGCATATAGGAGTGATTGTACATCTCCAACATCGGCCCTGACAGAATCCCTATAAACTCCTTATAAAACTCACCCGGAGACCATCAGGGCCAGGCGCTTTCCCACTCTGAAGTTGCCTAGCTGCCTCCTGTATTTCCTGAACTGTCAAGGGGGCATTAAGGAGAGAAGCCTGTTCCAAGGTTACCCCTGGGAGGTCCAGGTTCTTAAAAAAGGTCTCCATTTTAGCCCTCCTGTCTTCGCAACCTTCAGACCGATACAATTCAGAGTAAAAGCTCCGAAAAGCCTCATTAATCTTTTCAGCATTGTATGTAAGGACCCCGGTGCTGTCTCTGATTGCAGTATTGGATTGGGGAGCACGCTTTTTCGTCAGGTACGCTAAATACTTCCCTGGCCTATCCCCATATTCGAACAGCCTCTGTCTAGCAAAAGCAAGTTCTTTCTTTGCATTTTGTGTCAGTATTGTAGCTTAGTCACCGAAGGCCGTGCAAAATGTGCCGCCTCGGCGGCTTTCAACCGCATCTCAAGTAGACACTGCTGTTCCTCCTTCTGTCGTTTCCAGCTTGCCGAATAGGAAATAGCTAATCCCCTAGAAAAGGCCTTAGCAGTCTCCCATAGCATGGACGGACTACTAGCCGTGCCGGAGTTGATAGTCAAGAATTCCTGAAACTCCTTCAAAAAGTATTCCACAAATTTGGAATCCTTAAGGAGAAAAGGGTCCAAACGCCAGTGCCGCAAATCTTGCCCTAATCTCCAAATAAACTGGCGTGTGATCAGAGATAGCTATATTCCCAATTTTACAACCCACAATCGAATCCAGAAGGGCCGAGGGAGCCAGAAAGAGGTCAATCCTCGTGTGACATTTATGTGGGTTTGAAAAAATGATGAAGTCGCTGCATGTAGGGTGAAGACATCTCCAAATATCCACCAGCCCCAACTCCTCGCATAAGTCAACTACCTGCTTCGCCTGTGAAGAAATAGTTGGGGGCCTACAAGGCATCCTGTCCACTGTCAGATCCAAAAAACAATTAAAATCCCCCCCCCCATTATAATGTGCCATGTTCCAAAAGCACTCAACTTAGAGAAAGCACTAATCAAAAATTTTGAGGGGATGCGCCGGAGGACAGTAGACGTTTAAAATGCCATATTCCTCCCCATGTGTCTGGGCTATAAGTATCACAAACTGTCCCTGCTCACATTTCACCTGCTCTAATAATGTGAATGGAAGATTTTTCTGGATAAGTACCGCCACTCCCCTACTTTTAGTAGTAAAGGATGAAAAGAATACCCAGTCATAATCCCCCTGTTGTAATTTCAGGTATTTCCCATCATCAAGATGGGTTTCCTGCAACAAAGCAATATCAACCCTTTCCCTCTTAAGGTTAGAAAGGTGAATGACTTCCCTTAATGTTCCAGATGCACCATTTAATAAGACACTTAGCCATATCCCCTTTCAGACACCCTTGAACCCCTCGGAGGGAAAACCCTGCTTACAAAGTGCCTAGCAAAAGCAAATAAAGACTCATAGAATTGAAAAACTATATATACAAAAATGACTCTATCATAACTATAAACAACTATTACTACCAAAAAACTACAAAGAAAACCAACCATAGAACCTTGAATGGAAGACTCTTCCCCCTGCCCATAGGGGCCTCTCACCCTACCCATCCCCTCCTTCACAGCTCCTTCAAACCCGGACTGTGCCCCAGCCTTAGGCCAGAAAAAAAACCAAGGAGATGACCTTTAAATCAACAGAAAAAAAGTCAAAGTCATGATGAGCACTCCACCCATCCTGGCTTCATGTCACCCCTACTTGTGAGTAAAAGAGAAGCAGAACAAACAAAAAAAAGGGGAGAGACAACAAAGAATATGAGGAGCAATTTAAAATGTTGTTGTCTGCAAAAATCACAAGGCTGAATCATGAAGGAGGAAGTGGGGTGTAGGTTAAGCTAGATAGGCTTGTACAAACAGTTATAAGCATCTGTTTCCCGCTTCTGCAAAAACAAAAAAAACCACAAGTAAGAGGTCATAAGGCTCAGTGTGGATGAAGAATAGGAGGAAATGTTGCTTTAGCAAGCAAGGAAGCAGATGGCAGTGAAGGAGGATATACGCTAACAATAGACCACAGAGGGATGTGGTGAAAAGGCCAAGCAAAACCTGCACTTTGTCACACACAAGGCCGAAAAGGCAAGAGATAAACAAGAGTAATGGGTGCCAGGTTTAGAGTAGTGGGAGATGTAAACAGGGGAGGAGCAATGGGAGGAGGAAAGGAGAAATGAATTATATAATGAGATTGGATTTTGGGTAATCCAAGATGGAGGATGTGAAAAATTTTTGGCTGTAAGAGTTGCTCCTTTTTTGAGGTATTTTAGGTGTTGGAGGTGATTTCCTTGAATTCCAGGAGAAGAAATGACTGTTTTATATGCTGTTGCATTGTTTTGGAACTTTGGGAAAAAAAAGTCAAAACAACAGCAGTTTAAAAGGGAGAAGACCAGACAAAGGAAGCACATGGTGAGGACAGTGCAGGAGAGCGAGAGTGTGAGTGTGAGTGAAAGAGAAATTTGTGTATCGCTGGACATCGGAGTGCATCTGGGAAAATTAACAAACAGTGAAATTCACAACTAATCTTGGAGGATCTGTTGGGCGAAGTTCACAGCACAGAATCAGATAAGTTAACTAGTTTTAAGTCTGTCCAAGAGAAAGGCTGCAGTAGTGAGTATAGTGGATTCTTTCTTGATTATATGTTTTTGGAGATAAGTCTGTTGATTAAACTTAAAATATAAGCCATAGATATTAATTTAACCTGGGGCAGTGTTTGTAAAGAAATAAAACGGTGTTATTTTCTGGGTCTGTAGATTGTGAAGGAGCAAAAATGGCCTTTGCAGTGATATGTACTTCTTGTCAGATGTGGGAGTTTAAAGAGAGTTTAAGGGTTACTGCGGATTATATCTGCCATAAATGCTGTTGGATGCGAATATTATCAGATCGAGTGGATCGGTTGGAGAGACAGATAGAAGCAATGAGGAATTTGCAACAGCAGCAGTATGTGATGGATGGCAGTTATAGGAAGGGAGGAAAGTCTCAGATACAGTCACATAGATGAGTTAACTCCAGGAAGGGTGAGAGAGGTCCACACCTAGGGCAGGAGTCTTTTGTGGATATACCCATTTCAAACAGGTATGCTGTTTTGGAAAATGTAGGGGGTGATGGATTCTCAGGGGAACGTAGCACGAACAGCCAAGTTTCTGGTATTGAGACTGGCTCTAATGCAACGAGGGGTACATTGGCTTCCAAGAGATCAATTGTGTTAGGGGATTCAGTAGTCAGAGGTACAGACAGACGTTTCTGTGGCCAGTAGAGAAAAAGCAGAATGGTGTGTTGTTCCCCTGGTGCCGGGATCAAGGATGTCTCAGAGAGGGTGCAGAATGTTCTCACGGGGGAGAGGGGCCAGCAGGAGGTCATTGTCCACATTGGAACCAACATTGGAAGGGAAAAGGTTGAGACTCTGAATGGAGATTACAGAGAGTTAGGCAGAAATTTAAAAAGGAGGTCCTCAAGGGTAGTAATATCAGGATTACTCCCAGTGCTACGAGCTAGTGAGGGCAGGAATAGGAGGATAGAGCAGATGAATGCATGGCTGAGGAGCCGGTGTATGGGAGAAGGATTCACATTTTTGGATCATTGGAATCTCTTTTGGGGTAGAAGTGACCTGTACAAGAAGGACAGATTGCATCTAAATTGGAAGGGGACTAATATACTGGCAGGGAAATTTGCTATAACTGCTTGGGAGGATTTCAATTAGTAAAGTGGGGGGGGGGGGGGGGGGGGGGGGGGGGGGGAAGTAGGACCCAAAGAGATAGTGAGGAAAGAGATCAATCTGAGACAGGTACAGCTGAGAACAGAAGTGAATCAAACAGTCAGGGCAGGCAGGGACAAGGTAGGACTAATAAATTAAACTGCATTTATTTCAATGCAAGGGGCTAACAGGGAAGGCAGATGAACTCAGGGCATGGATAGGAACATGGGACTGGGATATCATAGCAATTACAGAAACATGGCTCAGGGATGGGCAGGACTGGCAGCTTAATGTTCCAGGATACAAATGCTACAGGAAGGATAGAAAGGGAGGCAAGAGAGGAGGGGGAGTGACATTTTTGATAAGGGATAGCATTACAGCTGTGCTGAGGGAGGATTATCCCGGAAATACATCCAGGGAAGTTATTTGCGTGGAACTGAGAAATACGAAAGGGATGATTACCTTATTAGGATTGTATTATAGACCCCCAATAGTCAGAGGGAAATTGAGAAACAAACTTGTAAGGAGATCTCAGCTATCTGTAAGAATAATAGGGTAGTTATGGTAGGGGATTTTAACTTTCCAAACATCGACTGGGACTGCCATAGTGTTAAAGGTTTAGATGGAGAGGAATTTCTTAAGTGTGTACAAGACAACTTTCTGATTCAGTATGTGGATGTACCAACTAGAGAAGATGCAAAACTAGACCTACTCTTGGGAAATAAGGCAGGGCAGGTGACTGAGGTGTCAGTGGGGGAGCACTTTGGGGCCAGCAACCATAATTCTACTCGTTTTAAAATAGTGATGGAAAAGGATAGACCAGATCTAAAAGTTGAAGTTCTAAATTGGAGAAAGGCCAATTTTGACGGGATTAGGCAAGAACTTTTGAAAGCTGATTGGAGGCAGATGTTCGCAGGTAAAGGGACGCCTGAAAAATGGGAAGCCTTCAGAAATGAGATAACAAGAATCCAGAGAAAGTATATTCCTGTCAGGGTGAAAGGGAAGGCTGATAGGTATAGGGAATGCTGGATGACTAAAGAAATTGAGGGATTGGTTAAGAAAAAGAAGGAAGCATATGTCAGGTATAGACAGGATAGATCGAGTGAATCCTTAGAAGAGTATAAAGGAAGGATGAGTATACTTAAGAGGGAAATCAGGAGGGCAAAACGGAGACATAAGATAGCTTTGGCGAGTAGAATTAAGGAGAATCCAAAGGGTTTTTACAAATATATTAAGGACAAAAGGGTAATTAGGGAGAGAATAGGGCCCTTCAAAGGTGGCCTTTGTGTGGAGCCACAGAAAATGGGGGAGATACTAAATGAATATTTTGCATCAATATTGACTGTGGAAAAGGATATGGAAGATATAGACTGTAGGGAAATAGATAGTGACATCTTGCAAAATGTCCAGATTACAGAGGAGGAAGTGCTGGATGTCTTGAAATGGTTAAAAGTGGATAACTCCCCAGGACCTGATCAGGTGTACCCGAGAACTCTGTGTGGGAAACTAGAGAAGTGATTGCTGGGCCTCTTGCTGAGATATTTGTATCATTGATAGTCACAGGTGAGGTACTGGAAGACTGGAGGTTGGCAAACGTGGTGCCACTGTTTAAGCCAGGGAACTATGGACCAGTGAGCCTGACCTCCGTGGTGGGCAAGCTGTTGGAGGGAATCCTGAGGGACAGGACGTACATGTATTTGGAAAGGCAAGGACTGATTCGGGATAGTCAACATGGCTTTGTGCGTGGGATATCATGTCTTACAAACTTGATTGAGTTTTTTGAAGAAGTAACAAAGAAGATTGATGAGGGCAGAGGAGTAGATGTGATCTATATTGACTTCAGTAAGGTGTACGAAAAGGTTCCCCATGGGAGACTAATTAGCAAGGTTAGATCTCCTGGAATACAGGCAGAACTAGCCATTTGGATACAGAATTGGCTCAAAGGTAGAAGACAGAGGGTGGTGGTGGACGGTTGTTTTTCAGACTGGAGGCCTGTGACCAGTGGAGTGCCACAAGGATCGGTGCTGGGTACTCTACTTTTTGTCATTTACATAAATGATTTGGATGCGAGCATAAGAGGTACAGTTAGTTAGTTTTCAGGTGACACCAAAATTGGAGGTGTAGTGGACAACGAAGAGGGTTACCTCAGATTAAAACACGATCTGGACCAGATGGGCCAATGGGCTGAGAAGTGGCAGATGGAGTTTAATTCAGATAAACGTGAGGTGCTGCATTTTGGGAAAGCAAATCTTATACACTTAATGGTAAGGTCCTAGGGAGTGTTGTTGAACAAAGAGACCTGGGAGTGCAGGTTCATAGCTCCTTGAAAGTGGAGTCGCAGGTAGATAGGATAGTGAAGAAGGCGTTTGGTATGCTTTCCTTTATTGGTCAAAGTATTGAGTACAGGTGTTGGGAGGTCATGTTGCGGCTGTACAGGACATTGGTTAGGCCACTGTTGGAATATTGTGTGCAATTCTGGTCTCCTTCCTATCGGAAAGATGTTGTGAAACTTGAAAGGGTTCAGAAAATATTTACAAGGATGCTGCCAGGGTTGGAGGATCTGAGATACAGGGAGAGGCTGAACAGGCTGGTGCTGTTTTCCCTGGCCTGTCGGAGGCTGAGGCGTGACCTTATAGAGGTTTGCAAAATTATGAGGGGCATGGATAGGATAAATAGACAAAGTCTTTTCCCTGGGGTCGGGGAGTCCAGAACTAGAGGGCATAGGTTTAGGGTGAGAGGGGAAAGATATAAAAGAGACCTCAGGGGCAACTTTTTCACGCAAAGGGTGGTATGTGTATGGAATGAGCTGCCAGAGGATGTGGTGGAGGCTGGTAGAATTGCAACATTTAAGAGGCATTTGGATGGGTATATGAATAGGAAGGGTTTGGAGGGATATGGGCCGGCTGCTGGCAGGTGGGACATCTGGTCAGCATGGATGGGTTGGACTGAAGGGTCTGTTTCCATGCTGTACATCTCTACGACACTATAAAAGCCATGTACTCGTTAAACTCGGGGTGCCTACCTTGTAGACACCACTCTTGCAAGAGCGTAATAAATGATACTGCTGCTTCAGATCTTGTCTCGGACTGAAATTATTGAAGTGAGTGGGTTTTATTTCCCACAATTGGGGGCTCATCTGGGATATCTTCTCTTGCTGGGAGGGAGTGGCCAGCCCTGGACACTGAGAAGATGCGTCCCGTTCCTGGTTGAGGACTGGTCTCGTGTCTTGGATTGGTCTGCTCCCTTGGGCAACTGGTAAGAATCCTTGAAAGGAGACATCTGAACCACACAGTGGGAAGAGTAAAGCCGGCTCTGAATGCGGAGAAGGGCCAGGCAACTCCGTGCATGGACCAAGGAAGGAAAATTGACCTTTAAATACTGCTTTGGTGGCTGGGATTGAGTTTTAGTAGTTAATAAGGGACTAATGAAGAAACTCAATATGTGCTGTGCCGAGGGTAAGAAAAAAGCCTATGGGAAAAAAAAGGAAATTGAAATGTAGACGGGGTCCCTGACAACATACCTCCAGAAAGTCCGTTGGGCAGGATGTTGTGGAATTGGAAAAATAATACTTGTACAAGGGGAAAAGATAGGAAAAATATGATTAAATATTGTTGCTTTGTATGGACTAAGAAATCGTCCCACCATCTTCTGGCCAAAGTATGGGTCGGACAAAGACTGGGTTTGTAAATATTTGAATTTATATGTCACCGGAAAACAGCCTTACAGTCAGGAGGAATCAGATTATGCTTCGTGTCGGAAGGGCTAGTAGCTGAAGGGCTACTGAGGGTACATTTTGTAACTAAATCACAGCCAGACATCCAGAAAAATATTCAAAAGATAGAGGGGTGAAGCGAGAAGCCTCTAGAGGAGTTGTTGCGGGAAGCTCAAAGTGTGAGAGATGTGGTGTGGTGTGTGTGTGAGAGAGAGAGAGAGAGAGAGAAAAGAGCTGTACAGCTGGTAGAAAGTTTAACTCTTTGTTATTCGGTTTGAATGCACATTTGTTTGTTGGCGATTGGGTGTTTGTGCTTTGTTCCCTGGAGCTTGAGATGCGGGACTCTTTGGAATCTGATTTCTATTATGGAAATTTAACATGATTTCTTTTAAAGTTAAGGATTTTACAGTGATTATGAAATAAAATGTTAACTCCTTTTCTTTTTACAGGTCATGACTGCCTTACTATTAGTTTCTAACTAATCTCTTTTTTCTTTACATAAAAGCGATTTATGAAGGACAGTTGAAGTTTCAGTTCAACATTAGATTGCAATAAAAAAAATCCTACAGTTAATATCTGTGACCTTGGATTCGGCCATTATTCATGAATTAGAAGTTTTTTTTTAAACTTGAATAGACAAATCCTTTTAAGACAGCTCCAGGTATTTCACGACCTATAGCATTGTAATTGAGAAATGACTGGTCAGGACTACTTAAGAAAACTAATTTTGGATTTAAATTAAGGGACTAAATTATAGTGGATTTCAAAGTTGGTAACTGTATGCATTTTACATTTTAAATATTAAATGCTGAATAAATGAATTTATAATATATATATATTTACAAGTAAGGTTCCAAAAAGTATAGTTAGGAACTGGCTTTAAAGTTAGACAAACATAAATTGAGGAATTGGTATTTGAGGTTACAGGGAGCAAGAAATATTGCAATATTTCTTTAAAAAATTCAAGGTCTAAACAAAACATTGGGTGATGAAGAATGGCCATTAGGCGGCCCTAAAGCTGTTCAATTAGTTAAATCGGCTCAGCAATTCATCTGGCAACGTAACATGAGAAGCAGAAACAAAAGGCAAAAATAATGACAGCAATGGTTGATGAGGTAATAAAGAAAAGGACAAAACTAAAAGGAGAAGGAAACTGGAATGGTGGCGGGCAGCATGTTGAAAATAAAGGGAGGAGAAGAGATCGGGGAGGAGATGTTAAGGGGTCTGGTGGATCGAAGTGGAAATCCCCACAGGCGGGATGTTACTACTGTGGAAAGACAGGTCACTTTAAGTGGGAGTGTCCGGATCTGAAAAGGGAAGAGAGGGCGATACCACTTATGAACTTTGATGAAGAATAGGGGTATCTGGGGTTCCTGCCCCTGGAGATCCACTAGGAATCCTCGATAAATTTAAAGGTGGGACCTTACAATTTCCTCGAGGAGAAAGTGAGGTCTGCAGATGCTGGAGATCAGAGCTGAAAATGTGTTGCTGGAAAAGCGCAACAGGTCAGGCAGCATCCAGGGAACAGGAGAATCGACGTTTCGGGCATAAGCCCTTCTTCAGGAATGAGGAAAGTTTGTCCAGCAGGCTAAGATAAAAGGTAGGGAGGAGGGACTTGGGGGAGGGGCGTCGGAAATGTGATAGGTGGAAAGAGGTCAAGGTGAGGGTGATAGGTCAGACTGAGGTGGGGGCGGAGAGGTCAGGAAGAAGATTGCAGGTTAGGAAGGCGGTGCTGAATTCGATGGATTTGATTGAGACAAGGTGGGGGGAGGGGGAATTTGAACTCGGATTTCACCAGTTTCCTCATTCCTGCCGATGACCCTAAAGTGGTAAAAATTATAGAGGTAAAGGACTTGAAAGAGACCATCAAAATAGAAACTGGATACAGGATGCAAATGCCTGGGTTGAATGGATAAAGTATACTGTAAAACGTCTGAATAAGAGCAATTGCTATGAACGTGCCTCCGGTAGGTCAGTGGCCCAGGTGGTTCCCTTTCCGCTTGGGTGGAAGCAAGACAGGAAGGGCATGAAATGTATGATATAGGGCTATCAGGATAAGACTGCATTGAATGATAGGAGCTGTACCTCCCTATCTCTAATGTTCCCTCCCTTGGAGAAGAAAGACTTAAATGCCCCCCTATGTTTTCAGCTGCAGTCGGAAATCACACATCGTGCGTGCGTAGATGCGATACAAATCGGTCTAGAGACTTGGGGGAGCTGAAATTATGTGCAGAAATTAAGAATGTCACTGAAATGGACAAGGGAGGGAACTATTCAGCACTAAAGGTTCCCCGAGCGGATCTGTGATGGTACTGTGGAGGCAAAATATTGAGACCCACCCTACCTCCAGATTGAAGAGGGATATGTGTAATTGTACAATTGGCAATTCCATTTACTCTGGCATTTGAGAAGGAAAAGATAGTAAGGGAAAAAGGGAAGGAGTAAGAGATCACTGTTAGACACTTCTTTTGATGACAGGATTTATCTCGATTCTATAGGAGTCCCAGGGGGTACCTGATGAGTTCAAGGCTCGCAACCAGATTGCAGAAACAATTGAACGTAAAAAAAAGGAGTGGGTTCTATTTTCCACAAAGAACATTCACAAAATTTCCCATCAGAAAATCCAGCTCTTAAAAAAAAAAGGAACAACTTATCCCAAAGTCTTTTCCCCCTTTCCAAAAAGGAAACTATTAGGGAGAAAGAAATGAATAAAAAAAGGGAAAACATGGGGAAAGATAGAAAAGAGAACAAACATTAACCATATTCTTCAGGCCAATCCCATCTATTTTAAGGTGTCCACAAAGTTTTTAACCTTATCCGCCGAGTCAAATGTATAAACTGAGTCCTCGTGGCTGAAACGAAGCACTGTGGGGTATCTCATGGAGTACTGGATGTCCAGGTTCCTCAGCCTCTTTTTAACTTCATCGAAGGACTTCCTCTTTCGAATTACAGCTGCTGAAAAATCCTGGAAAAACATGATTTTTGACCCCTTCTACAGCAGTGCCTGTGGATCTTTTCCCAGGGATCTGGAAGCTTCTATGACTTTTTGCTTGTCCTTATATGAATGGAAGTGCACTAGGACCGAGCGGGGATGCTACACCGGCCCTGACCTGTGCACTGTAATCCGATAAGCCCTTTCAATCTGAAGCCTGCTGGACTCGATGTGAAGGCCCAAAAACATCGACAGCCAGCTTTCAAAGAAGCTGACTGGCTGCTCACCTTGAGGGAGCCTGACAATTCGGAAATTTATCTTCCGACCTCGATATGGTTTCGCAAGGCCTGCACCTCTCGCTCCAGCACCTGGATCCGACTGGATGAGTACTCCACCACAGCTTCCGGGGCCTCCACCTTCTCCCCGAGGCCCTGGATCTCCTGCTTCTGCAGTGTGGATGTGATAGGTTGGACCTGGGCACGAACCTCCCCACGGATCTCCTCAATCGCAGCTGCAACTTTCAAGGTAAGTCTCTCCATCACCGCAGCCAATTTCCTATGAGTCTGTCAAGTCCTGGGGTGGGGGGGAGGGGGTTTGGTCAGGAGAGGCATCTGCTGCAGTCTCTGGTGTTTTAGGTGCTGCAGGGGAGTGTCCTCCCTGCTGCTGTTTGCTTGCTCCTTTTCCCTTTGGCATCCTTCCCACTCCCAAATATTAACAAATATGTGTTCTGTAAGGTTTTAAACTAATAATTCCACCACATAAGTTGGCCAGGGATGGCAAAAAACACCAGTATGCCTTGGCTGTTAGGCAGAGCTGTCCACAGCAGTTCTACAGAATTGTCACCATCTTGCCGAGTCCCCCTTTTGCATTTTAAAAGCATCAATTATATCATTTCTCAGCCTATTCAGCAGCTGCCTGATCTTGCCACTGGCCGTCTCAGGTTATCTGCTCCAACTCAGGATGACTGCCATTGACACCGGGGACCTCTCTTGCTGTCACATTGGGTTTACCTTTCCCATTGGCAAGGAAAATGGAATGTTGCCTTCCTTTCAAAGGAAATGGAGTCTCAAAGAAGGGAGGTTTTACTAGTCAGATCACATCTAGAATGCTGTGAACCCCTATATAAGCAAAGATGTACTGGCATTAGTGGCAGTCCAAAGAAGTTTCACTTGGCTGATCCAGCTATAGAGTGTCTGTGTTATGAAGAGATTGGATGTGTATTCATTGGAGCTTAGAAGAAGACACCTCATTTTTACAAGATTCTTAGGAGACTTGACAGATGCTGAGGGGATGTTTCCTCTATGGGCGAGACTAGGACCAAACGGCATAATCTCAGCATAAGAGGTCACACTTTTAAGACTGAGATGAGGATAAATTTTGTCTCTGAGGCTACTGGATGTGGTGTTTTTTTCCTGTAGAGGGCTGTCGAAGCTAGGCCATTAAGTACATGATGGCTGAGACAGAATGTTTTAATCAGGAAGGCAATCAAAGGTCATTAGGAAAAGGCAGGAAAGTGGAGGGGAAGATAATTAAATTAACAATGATCTCATTGAATGGTGGAGCAGACTCGATGGGTTGAAGTCTTATGGCTTTATGACAAAGAGGCAAGTCCTGAATTCACTCCAGCTGGAATGGGTTTCAAATCCTGGTTGTTAGCATCAATCTAACATACACTGGCCATCTGGCCGACTTTTGAAATCACTATTTGTGCTTCCATGGGCCCTCTTCACACTTCAACTGCACATATTCAAAATGTCAAAGCTGTGTTGTCCAGTCCCTGTATCATTTTCAAGTTCGCATCTACCACATGCAGGCCTGTCATCATCGTGTACTCTTCGATCATATCTCCCCTCAACCTTCTCTGCTCCAAGGACAATAACACCAAGCTTTTCAATTTAATTTTGTAATCATGGAATCATTTTGGCAAACCTCCTCTGCACCCTCTCTAGGACGTTCACATCATTCCCATGATTTGGTAACCAGAACTGGATACAATACTCTGGCTGGACCTCATCAGAGCTTTACAAAGATCTTGCATAATCTCCCCACTTTGACAGTTTATATTAGATTAGATTCCCTACAGTATGGAAACAGGCCCTTTGGCCCAACAAGTCCACACTGACCCTCCGAAGAATAACCTACCCAAACCCATTTCCCTATATTTACCCCTGACAAACGTACCTGGCAATATGGGCAATTTAGCTTGGCTAATTCACCTGACCCACACATCTTTTGGAATGTGGGAGGAAGCTGGAGCACGCAAAGGAAACCCACTCTGACAAGGGGAGAATGTGCAAACTCCACATGGACAGTTGCCTGAGGCTGGAATCGAACCCAGGTCCCTGGCGCTGTGAGGTACTAGTGCTAACCACTGAACCAGCGTGCCACCAATTAATACTTAAAGCCCACGATCCAAATATTCTGCTACTTTGAAACAATATCTCAATTTTCAAGTTCTGTAAAACAAATTGACAAACTCTAAATATTCCAATGTTGCTCTGCATCTCTAAACACATACACCTAGTATGCCCTCAATAGGTCTCACCCAAGCACTTACTCTTTACAAGCTGGGAAATGACTTCTTACTTTCCTTATGGTCACTCTCATTGTATTCTCATACTGTCTTTTTGCCAGCTTTACTTATCTCAACCTATTGTATTGAATTCACTGGACATTCACTAACTCTATCAAATATCTTCTTTTTTGTTCTACTCTATGACCTATTGCTCTCATTGCCCCAGGAGGCCCTGGTTTGGGTTCTCTCACAATGCCAATTTAGAAATGTACCTGTTCCTTCAGGGTCACTGGGTCAAAACCCCTTCTCTAATGATATTGTGGGTCTATCTATATCACATGGACTGCAGTGGCTTATTAAGGCAGCTTACCACCACCATCTCAAGGGCAATTCTGGATGGACAATAACTGCTGTTTCAGGCTATGACAACCCCCCCATATCCTGTGATACAATCGAAACAAGTTGAACCATCTCCCCACTGATGTTTTCCATCATACTTCTGACTTGTGCCATGTAGCTGGCGAATAGGTTTGGCACACATTTGGGGAGCAATTCATTGCAAAGTTTCCAGCCTCTGACCAACCCTTGAAGCCACAGTATTTAGATTGTCAATTCAGTTAACTTGCCAGTTGATGACACCCCCCATGATGTTGATGCTGCAGATTCAATGCTGGCAATACAGTTGAACATTAATGGGTGATTGTCACTGTCAGAAATGATCATTGCTTCACACAATTGTTGTGTACCACTTAACAGCCCAAGTCTGGACGTTTTCCAGATATTTCTGTGTTTGGATATAGGCTGCTTCTGAGGAGTCACGAATTATGAATGGTGGGCAATCAGCCAACACCCCCACTTTTTTATTCCTTTATGGAATGTGGGCATTCCCTGCTGGCTAGGCCAGCATTCATTACCCATTCCTAATTATCCAGAAGCACTTTAGAGTCAGCCGTGTTGCTGTGGGTTTGGAGTCACATGTTGGCCAGATTGGCAAGGATGGAAGATTTCCTTCCCAAATGGATACTCATAAACCAGTAGGTGTTTACAACAATTGACAAGGGTTACACGGTCACCCCTGTCACCAGACTATTAGACTGGGATTCTGGATTACTGGTCCTGTGACATTACCACTATGTGACCACCTCTCCCCAATGATTTTCACTGATGAAGAGGCCAAAGTTGGTTGGGTGGAGAATGTTATAAATGTACAGATGTAAGCAAAGAAAGCCCTAGGCATTTGGTTGGAAGTTTAACTTCAGCAACTCCTGTAAAGAGATAACGTGTTCTCCTCTGTGGCTAGCAGCCGGTGATTCAGGTTTGCATGGTCCATGATACTGTTTGCCCAAAGCAATAGGATTATTTTAATTTTACTTTAACTCAGTAAACCTGTACAACAACTTGTATGGAAGCAGAAAAAAAAACAGGCAAAGTTTAACAAATGCAGTTTGGCTTGAAGGGTTATTGGACCCAAAACAGTGACTCTGCTTCCTTTCCACAGATGCTATCAGGCCAGCTGAGTTTCTCCAGCAACTTCTGTTTTAGTACCTAATATGTCCAATTTGAAATTGTTCTATTTTAATGCTGGATTTCAGATAACCTTTGAAACCCTGCCCCCACCCACCAAAGGTAAATTAGTCTCTATCTTTAGTCCCTCTTGAGCCCCAGACACTGATGGCAAACACTGTAAACAGAGTGGTTCTGGGAGCATGCCCTACTCCCATTGTGCTTCCTCCTTTGCTGGAATTAGTTTTTACCCAGCTCACGGGCCCGTTTTGTTGCAGCTTCCACCGCATTCATGACAGTGCAGCGTAGGTTCCCCTTCTCCAGCTCATACAGGCCCTGGACGGTGGTCCCACCTGGTGAGCAGACATCACTCTTCAGTTTCTCTGGGTGGTCCTCAGTCTCCAAGATCATCTTTGCAGCTCCCTGAGAAGTTCACATACACAGAAAAGAAATGATTAAAAATAAATGTTCTTGTAACTTTATCATCTATATCATCGAAGGTTCAGGAGAAGCGCAGCAGGGCTGGCAGCATCTGAACAGAAAGAGAGTTACCACTGAGTTCAAGTTCAAGCACTGAAGGTCAGAGCCTTCCCCACTGTGAATGGACGCCTCTTCCTTTCTCTGCTCTAGCCAGCAAAGAGGGATCATCTCTTTCTGCCTCGTCATGAGCTATAGTTCTCCTTTCTCTCCCCTTTCCCACCAACCGTATTTGGCAGTTCCAAGCAAACATATTCATCACAATTTTATTTGTCCCTCCCAGATTTTCTCACTCTCTTTCCCAAACTCACCAACTCAGGTTCCCCAAAGCCTTTCTACAATCTACAAGGCACAAGTCCGGAATGTGAAGGAATAGAATCTATTTGCCTGGATGATTGGTACCACATCCATATCTTCAACATTTCCTCCCTTTATCACCGACACTCAGTTGTAACAGTAGCGCGTACCATCTACAAGATTCACTGCAACAAATCACCAAGGCTCCTGTGATAGCACCTTCCAAACCCATCACACTTCCACCCAGACGAACAAGGGCAGCTGACATATGGGAACACCAGCTCCTGCAAGTTCCTCTCCAAGGCACTCACCATCCGGAAGTGGAAATATATTGTCATTCCCTCAGTGTTACTATGTCAAAGTCCAGGAATTTCCTTCCTAACAATATTGAGTGTCCCTACCAATGGACTAGGAGGTAGGGAGGACTGCAGATGCTGGAGAGTCAGAGTCAATAAAGCATGGCGCTGGAAAAGCACAGCAGGTCAGGCAACATCTGAGGAGCAAGAGGGTCGACATTTCGGCCAGGACCCTTCATCAGGACTGGGTAGGTGGGATGGCGATAGATAGATGCAGGTAGGTGATTGTGATAGGTCAGCGGGATGGGTGGGAAGGAAGATGGACAGGTAGGTCAGGTCAAGAAGGCAGTGCCGAGTTGGAAGGTTGGATCTGGGATGGGGTGGGGAGATTTAGAAACCCACAAAGTGGACATTGAGGCCATGTGGTTGTAGGCTTCCGAGGCAGAAGATGAGGTGTTCTTCCTCCAGTTTGCATGTAGCCTTGTTTAGGTGGTGGAGGATGCCCAGACTGGACATATCACTGGGGGGATTGGAGAGGGAGTTGAAATGCTTGGGTAAGGGAAAGTGGGGATGGTTGGTGGGTATGGACCAGAGATGTTCCCTGAACCATTCTGAGAGGTTGCACTCACTCTCTCTGATGTAGAGGAGACCACATCGAGAGCAGTGGATGCAGTAAATGAAGTTCGAGGATGGCCTCAACATTAAATCCATGTGCTTTAGGGTAATTAAGGACAGGCAATAAATGCTGGCCCAGTCAAAGCTCATGCCCCACAAATGTGTTGAAAAAAAGCCCTAGCAAACCACTCCGTTAAATCAATCTGCTACAAAGTCTAAGAAAAGGAATGAAACTGGATGGGCCTCCCTGCACTGATCGAAGGACTGAAGCCAACAGTGACAAACACAGCGCTGGTGAGTCTACAAATCGCCCTTATTAAATCTGGGAGAGTTGCCCCACAGCCTAGTCAAACAACAGAATGACACAGTTGTACACATGGAAAGATACCATATAGATATGTCCTAGACATCACTATCTCCATCTCTGAGATGGATGTCCTTCTCACCGGTCAGATAGAGGTTAGGTATAACAGTGGTATACTGTTGGGAGGGAGTTGCCCTGGGAGTCCTCAACCCGGACTCTGGACCCCTTGAATCCTCATGGGATCAGGTCAAATATAGGCAAGGAAAACTGACACTAGCAACACTAGATACATTACTATCAGTCAGCCCACCTTGACTGATGAAGCAGCACTCTTCCATGCTGAAGTGGAAACAGCACAAGGGTACAAAACTCTGGGTGGAGAACTTCAATATCCATCAGCAATGGTGGCTAGTTATCACCACCACAGACCACGCTCACTAAGTCCTAAAGGAGATAGCTATGATATCAAGTCCACAACAGGTGCTAAGGGAACCAACAAGACCGAAAATCTACTTGATTCTGTACCTGTCCATGACATTATTAGTAGGAATGACAACCACAAGGTACTGGCAGAGATGGAATCCTGTTTCCATAATGGGGATAATTGCCACTGTGTTGTATGGCACTACCACCATGCAAATTGGAGAGACTTTCAATAGATTGAGCAATTTAAGGCTTGGCATCCATGAAATGCTATGGGCCATCAACAGCAGAATTGAATACAACCACAATTTACCTTTACTATCAAACCTGGTTCAATGAACTTTACATGAGCTCACACCAGCAGCAGCATCAGGCACACCTGAAAGTGAAAATAGCGTGCTAGTGAAGTGACAACATAGAATTACTTGCATGTGAAAACATCAAGTGATACCACAATGGATCATATCTGAGCCCTGCAGTTCAGAAATCCAATCATGAATGCTGGAAG
The DNA here is from genome assembly GCF_037043375.1 of Chiloscyllium plagiosum. Taxonomy (NCBI): domain Eukaryota; kingdom Metazoa; phylum Chordata; class Chondrichthyes; order Orectolobiformes; family Hemiscylliidae; genus Chiloscyllium; species Chiloscyllium plagiosum. Next base: position 126,003,826 of record NW_028270143.1, read on the forward strand.
AATTAAACAAATCACTGGAGGAGGCGGCTCTACAAACATCCTCTGCTTCAGTAACGGGGGAATCCAGTACAAAAGACAACGCTGAAGTATTTGCATCAATCTTCAGTTAGAAATGTCCAGAAGATGATCCATCATAGACTCCTTCCAGGTCTCCAGCATCAAAGATACCTGTTTTCGGCCAATTCATTTTGTTCCATTTTGCTGATATCAAGAAAAAGCTGAAGAGACTGGATACTGCAAAGGCTCTAGGCGCTGTCAACATTCCAACAACAATACTGAAAAACTGTACTTCAGAATTATGAGCACTCCTAGTCAAGATGTTCTACCAGAAGTTTACCAGATTCCTGGATAACAGGACTATCACACAGGGTGTGAATGGATTATTTGCGATTATATTCACTAAAGTTTAGAAGAATGAAGAGGGATCTTATACAAACCTATAAAATTCTAACAAGATTAGACAGTATAGATGCAGGAAGAATGTTGTCAATGACAGATGAGTCCAGAACCAGAGGGCACAGTCTAAGGATAAAGGGATAGGCCTTTTAGGACAGAGATGAGGAGAAATTTCTTCAGAGTGGTGAGTCTCTGGAATTCTCTACCATACAAACTGTTAACGCCAAACATTGAAGACTTTTAAGAAAGTGATGGAAGGAATTGTCGACTGTGCTGACAAACAGCACTTGGAAAAGCACCCATTCAGGCTTCCACCAGGCCATCTAGCTGCTGACTTCATTACCCAGTCTTGATCGAGACGGACAAAAGAGTTAAACTCCAGAAGTGAAATAAGACTGACTGGACCTGACATTGAGGCAGTATTTGACTACCTCATTAAAAAGCAAACCAAAACATGATCTATCAAACCAGCTTTCAGCCTAAGATCTGACTTGGCTAGTAGTATCATCATAACATGTGATAACTGGCATGTAACTGGCATGTGATAACTTGATGCCACACAGGTAACAGGCAATGACTATCGCCAACAGGAGAATCCCTAACTATCTGTGCCTGACATTCAATGGCACTACCAACACTGCATTCCCCATTATCAACATCCTGTGCATTGCCACAGACAAGAAACTGAACTGGACCAGCCATATAAATATTGTGGGTACAAGGGCAAGTCAGAGGCTAGGAATTCGGCAGCAACTAACTCATCTGCTGAAACTCATTTCATTGGGATGTCTTCCCAAAGTCTGCTCAGGATCTACAAGGCACATTTCAGGAGTGTGATGGAATTGTCTCCAGTTACTTGAATGGGTGCAATGCCGACAACACTTGAGAAGTTTGACACCATCCAGGACAAAGCAGCCATTTGAATGGCACCACATTCAGCATTTACCACTTTTATTCACAACGTCTCTGGCTCAGGCACAGGACAGTTAAGACTCAAGTGCATTGCTAAGGATTTGGAGTCACGTGTAATCCAAACCAGAAAAGGATGGCAGTCATCCTCCCTAAAGGACTTTAGTAATTCAACATTCACTCATTTCACCAACACTGCTGTAGTAGTACTTTCTACAAGATGCTGCACAATAACTTACCAATGCTCTTTCAACAGCACTATTCAAACCTGTAGCCTCTACCTTCTAGTAGGACATCAGCATCAGATACACACAGGAACACCACCATCTAAAAGTTCCCTTCCAAGCAACTCGCCACCTTGATTTGGAAATATATTGCCATTGCTTACTTAGTGTTTATTTAAAACCCTGTAACCTGCTTTCCCTACACACCAAGAACAACAGTGGGTTCAACAATATGGTACACCATCACCTTCTCTTGGGCAACTAGGGATGGACAATAGGCTTTTATCTTGCCAGTGATGCTTTCATCATATCAATGTTATTGAGCATTGTTTTATTCAAAAAGAGAAGACAACTTCAATTCAAAAATGTCTAAAGAGGTGTCACCTACCAATAGTGTCTGAGCAACCATTTTCTTTGACAATTCAAACGGCATTCCCATCCTAACACCCCCCTCTGCCAGAGCCGCAGCAAATACGTAAACCTGTGGAATGAGAAAGAACAGCTTGGATTTATATAGTATCACTCACAAAATCATATTTTCCAAATACTCTTGACAACTAAGGAAGTAGTTCTGAAGAAATTGCTGTAACGCAGAGAACACAGCCACCAAATTGCATTCAGCAAGCTCCTACGAACAGCAACGTGAAAACAACGAGATAATTAGGTTTTTGAGGACGTTGGTCAAAGATTAAATAATGGTCAAGCATTTCAGAGAACTTTGCTGCTCTTTGCTGAAACAGTGCTCCTGTATCAGAGTAGGGAGGTAAGTTCTAGCAAAGAATTGGCAGTCATGATGGACTGAATGGTCTCTTTCCGTGCTATATCATTCCAATTCATGATACAGCTATGTAAATTTTGGAAAGAAAAAAATTTAGCATTGCTATGATGCTGACTTAAGTTGAATTACTGACACTTAATTCTAATACTAGAGAGCATCGAATACGCCAGCATGGGGGTCAATAGTTTCAAGACAGGAATGAAGGTCTGGTCTTATCCTTAGAGATACTGACCAGGAATGCCACATATGGCATTGTGCTTCACTAAAGTCCATCAAGCACCATATTAACATATTGGAGTCCTTTGTTTCCTACAATACCTACATATGCCACTCCACTCCCACTGATCCCTGTGTGGATGTCTATGTAGGATTCTGGAATTTCTTCACACAGTCCACAGGAAGATAGCAGGCTCTTCAGGACAGCACCATCCTGCTCCTTGGCATTGCTCCCACGACAAAATACCATCGTGCCCTGCTGCACCACACACGGGAGGTTTGGCATCATTCGTAACACCTTGGTTCCAACAGGCAACAGCTGAGGAGAGAGGCACGACAAGTAATGAGGATCTCACAAAGAGTCTGTAGATGGACATAGAAATCTGACACAAGTTGGTAAAAATTTGACAGATGGAATATAATGTGAGAAAGTGAGAGACTGTGCACTTCAGAAAGAACAATAGAAGAACTGAATACTAGTTAAATGGAGAAAGACTGCAGAAAGCTACAGCATATAAGGATTTGGGAGTCCTTGTGCATACATCACAAAACAAATTAGCATCCAAGCTCTCCAGATAGTAGGGAAGTATAAAAGGAGGGAGGTCTTGGTAAAGTTATACAAGAAACTAGTAAGACTTCAGCTAGAATATTGTGAACATTTTTTATCTAAGAAAAGATATACTAGCATTGGAGGTAGCCCAGAGAAGGTTCACTAGGTTGATTCAAGGTATAGAGTAACCGTCTTCTGAGGAGAGGCTACTCATTGAGGTTAAGGAGAATAAAAAGCAATCTTATTGAAACATACAAGTTTGCAATGTCACAGACACCAAACACTTTAAGTCCAAATGTAGCAAGACTTGGACAATAGCTAGGTTTGGGCCGGCAAGTGGCAAGTAACAAGTAACATTTATGTCACATAGGAGTCAGGCAATGACCATCTCCAACATCAGAGAATCTAACCATTCCCCCCTTGACATTCAATGGCATTATCATTATTGAATCTCCTCAACATCCTGCAGGCTACAATTGACAAGAACCTGAAATGGGATAGACATATTAATATTGCACCTACAAGACCTAGTCAGAGGCTAGGAATACTGCGATGAGTAACACATCTCTTGACTCCCCATAGCCTGTCCACCATCTACAAGGCACAAGTCAGGAGTGTAATGTCATACTTCTCACATGCAGCTCCAACAACATTTAAGAAGCTTGCTGCCATCTAAGTTAAATCCTTGTTTGGCACCACATCCATCGCCATCAATATTCATTATCTTTAAAATCAATGAAAAATGGTAGCAGTATTACCAACATAAGATGCACAGTACCAAATTGCCAAGGATCCTTTGACAGCACCAAATCCACGACCTCTATCCTTAGAAGAACAAGGACAGCAAATACAATGGAATACCTTGACTCACAAATTCCCCTCCAAACCATTCAGACTTGGAAGTATATCACTATTCCTTCGTCATTACTGAGTCATTACCCTAGAGCTCCCTATCAAACAGCGCTGTGGTGTTTCATTTATTCACTTATAGGATGAGGGCATCACTGGCTCAGCATTTACTGCCCATCTCTAATCGTCAGGAGGGCAATTATAAGGTAACCACATTGCTGTGGGTTTAGAGTTACATGCAGGCCAAGTTGGGTAAGGACAGATTTCTTTCATTAGAAGGACATTATTGAACCAGGTGGGCTTTTATGACAATTAATATTAGTTACATGGCCACCATTAGGCAAATTTCTGTTTTAGATTTTTACTGAATTTAGATTTCACCATTCGCCATAGTGAGATCGGAGAATGTTAACTTGAGGTTCTGGGTCACCAGTCCAATGACATTACCATCATGCTACCACCTCCCTCTCTGTTCATGCAGGCAGCTCACCACCTTCTCAAGGGCAATCAGTGATGGACGATAAATGCTGTACACCCAAGAATGCCCACATCTTACGAATGCACAAATAAAAAAATGTTGGTGCTTGGATGTTGTCCAAGTCCCAGAAAAATTTAAAAGTTCTTGTGCAGGCACTGCAGGTAATTTTTTTAGATTAGATTCCCCACAGTATAGAAACAGGCCCTTTGGCCCAACAAGTCCACACCGACTCTCCGAAGAGCAACTCACCGAGAGCCATTCCCTACAATTACGCCTGTTAAATTGCCCCTAGTGTTAGGTAAGGGGTAAATGTAGGGGTATGGGTGGGTTACGCTTCGGCGGGTCGGTGTGGACTTGTTGGGCCGAAGGGCCTGTTTCCACACTGTAATCTAATCTAATCTAAAAAAATAACACTACGGGCAATTTAGCATGGCCAATTCACCTAACCTGCACATCTTTGGACTGTGGGAGGAAACTGGAGCACCTGGAGGAAACCCACACAGACATGCGGAGAATGTGCACACTCCGCACAGTCGCCAGAGGTTGAAATCGAACCCGGGTCCCTGGCCCTTTGAAGCAGCAGTGCTAACCAAAGTTTATTGTAAGGGGTTGGAGATCCAGTACAAAGAAGTTTTCCTGCAATTGTTCAGGAGTTTGGTGAGATTACACACAGGTTGCGTTCACAACTTTGGTTTCCGTTCCAAGGAAGGATATACTTGCTTTAGAAGGGGTGCAACTAAATTTATTAGATTAATTCCTGGGCTAAGAAGATTGTGCTATGAGTGAAGATTTACACTCTGGGGTTTAAAAGAATGAGAACTGTTCTCAGTGAATTAGATAGGTATTTGACAGAAAACAACGCTGAATGGTTTTCCTGGTTGAGACATTTAGAACTGGGGCTCATAGTGTCAAATAAAGAGGTGGCCATTTTCATCTGAGATGAGGAATCCTAAAGGTTGACCACTCAAAGGGTGGTCAACCTTTAGGATTCCTGTCTCCAGAGGATTGTGGATGCTCAGCTGTTGAGTTTATTGAAGACAAAGAATGATGGATTTCATTGAAGTCCAAAAATCTAAGAGAAATGGAGAGCAGATGGGAAAGTAGAGTTAAGGTCAAGGATCAGTCATGATTCTAAGGCCTGTTCCTGTTTCTTATGTAGGAGGGAGACATAAACATTTGCAGATGGTTATGGCATTGGAGGACAACTAGCCAATATGACACAATTTTCAAGTGAAAAGTTCACAACAGAAGAGAGATGAAAACAGTTGAAAAATACTCACCTCAAACAGCCTATACACTTACTTTTTCCAGAGTTTCTATGGTAACCCCAGCAGCAATAGAGACGATGAGGTGTGCTGGTGTGATGAATGGAGAAATCTCTTTCAGGATGCTGGACATGAGAGAAGGCTTGACACTCAGAAAGAGCACGTGGCATTTCTCCACCACAGAGGTATTACAATGTGTTGTCTGCATCCCAGCCTCCTGCAGAGCAAGGATCAGAAGGACAGAGGGAAACCTGGATTGAGAAAAGGCCACTTCAGCAGTAATTTTACCTCATTTCTCATGAAGCCCCATCCTGAAGTTTATATTGGGAAAGTCTGTTTGACTTCTTGCCTCCCCAATGGACTATAGTTGTTCAAAAAGGCAGCTCACAACCACCTTCTCAAGGGCAATTGGGGATGGGCAATAAACAATACAATTTTAAAAATTCAATCGTGAATTATTTTTTCTCTCTCTGACTCTTTTCCGGATATAGCTGTTCAAGCTCAGGTACGGTGAATTTCACTCGGCTATTCAGCTGCGGGACACTTCACAACCTAAGCATGATTCCGTCCTCAATCAGGACCCATGTAGACTTTGAAGGACTGAGCAGGGCGGTACTGGACCGCGATTAGCTGCAGCATGTTCCTTTTCTTCAGCTCAGTGGGCACTCAAGCTAATATTTGTTGAGCAACTGAAGCAGGAGGCCAGCTGCAGCAGCTCAATGACCAATGAAGCCAATATGTGTGTGAGTGTGAGAGTGCACGTGAGAGAGAGAGAGAGAGAGAGAGCACGCGCGCATGAGAAAGAGAGAGAGCATGCGCGCGCGAGAAAGAGAGAGCGTGCGAGAGAGAAAGAGAGAGAGAAAGCGCACACGTGAGAGAGCATGTGTGTGTATTGGGGTGGGTGGTAGGTGCTCAGCTACCTGTTGAACAGGTTCCGTGGTTCCAGCTGCCTATCCTTGCTAACCCTCATTCCCCACCACCGAGCTATAATCCAAAGCAAGTACCTTGAATTTATACAAGTTGTTGTTTGATGGAGCTGAAGCTATCACCTTCTCAGGTTTCACATTTCCTAAGGAGTAGAAAAAGATTTACTTTAAAAAAATCACTTTGTACCTTTTAGCTGCCTCACCTCCCCAGACCCCAGTAACACAAGAGGAAGCTGGTTTGAAAAATAATCACCAACATTGACTGAGTGGGCCAAATGGGCTGTACATCCCATATAGTTTGTGTCCTTGTTAAATCAGTAATACCACAGTACAAACAGTATGATTGAGATACGATGTTGTACAAGGCCATATGGAGCTGGAGTTGGATGAACTTCGGATCATTCGGGAGGCAGAGGGGGTTATTGACAGGACTTAGAGAGGTAGTCACTCCCCAGATAAAAGAAAAAGACAGATGATTAACAGTAAGGGGACAGAAAGGGAACCGGCAGGCAGTGCAGGATACCCTGTGGCCATTCCCCTCAACAATAAGTATAGTGTTTTGGATACTGTTGGGGGGGTGACTTACCAGGGGAAAGCAGTGGGGCACCTGCTGCTCAGAAGGGAAGGGGGAAGAGGAGCAGAGCAGTAGTCACTGGGGACTCGATAGTTAGGGGGACAGATAGTAGGTCCTGTGGGGACAAGAGAGACTCACGGTTGGTGTGTTGCCTCCCGGGTGCCAGGGTCCGTGATGTCTCTGATCGTGTTTTTGGGATCCTTCGGGGGGAGGGAGAGCAGCCCCAAGTCGTGATCCACATTGGCACCAACGATATAGATCGGAAGAGAGATGGGGACTTGAGGCAGAAATTCATGGAGCTAGGATGGAAGCTTAGAGCTAGGACAAACAGAGTTGTTTTCTCTGGTTTGCTGCCGTGCCACGTGCTAGTGAGGTGAGGAATAGGAAGAGAAAGGAGTTGAACACGTGGCTACAGGGATGGTGCAGGAGGGAGGGTTTTGGGTTTTTGGATAATTGGAGCTCTTTCTGGGGTAGGTGGCACCTCTACAAGCAGGATGGTCTTCATCTAAATCAGAGGGGTACCAACATCCTGGGTGGGAAATTCACTAAAGCTATTAAGTCGGATTTAAACTAATACAGCAGGGGGATGGGGACTAAAATTGTAGGACAGGTACAGAAGAGAATGAGAGCAGGGAGTTCCAAAATCAAGTATCTGACACTGGCAAGCGAGAACCTGGTTTTAAGTGTGTGTACTTCAACGCGAGGAGCATCCGAAATAAAGTGGGTGAACTGGCAGCGTGGGTTGGTACCTGGGACTTCGATGTTGTGGCCATTATGGAGACATGGATAGAGCAGGGACAGGAATGGCTGTTGCAGGTTCTGGGATTCAGATATTTCAGTAAGAACAGAGAAGATGGTAAAAGAGGGGGAGATGTGGCATTGTTGATCAGGGAAAATATTACAGTTGTAGAAAGGATGTTTGGGGACTTGTTAACTGAGGTAGTATGGGCTGAGGTTAGAAACAGGAAAGGAGAAGTCACCATGCTGGGAGTTTTCGATAGGCCTCCGAATAGTCCCAGAGATGTAGAGGAAAAGATAGCAAAGATGATTCTCGATAGAAGTGAGAGAGGCACTGTAGTTGTCATGGGGAACTTCAACTATCCAAATATTGACTGGGATCACTACAGTATGAGTACTATAGATGGGTCAGTTTTTCTCCAGTGTGTGCAGGAGGGCTTCCTGACACAGTATGTAGACAGGCCTACAAGGGGCGAAGCCACTTTAGCTTTAGTACTGGGTAACGAGCCTGGCAAGGTGTTAGATTTGGAAGTAGGTGAGCACTTTGGAGACAGAGATCACAATTCTGTCTGGTTTACTTTATTGATAGAAAGGGATAGGTGCACTCCACTGAGCAAACGTTACAGCTGGGGGAAGGGAAATTACGATGCAATTAGGAAAGATTTAGGAAGCGTAGAGTGGGGAAGGAAACTGCAGGGGATGAGCACATTAAAAATGTGGAGCTTATCAAGGAAAAGCTCCTGTGTGTCCTAGATAAGTATGTACCTGTCAGGCAGGGAGGAAGATATAGAACACGTGAGCCGTGGTTTACTAAGGAAGTGGAATCCCTGGTCAAGAAGAAGAAGAAGGCTTATGTTAGGACAAAATGTGAAAACTCAGTTAGGGCGCTTGAGGGTTACAAAGAAGTCAGGAAAGACCTAAAAAGAGAGCTCAGAAGAGCCAGGAGGAGACATGAGAAGTTGTTGGCGGATAGGATCAGGGTTAACCCTAAGGCTTTCCATAGGTATGTCAAGAATAAAAGAATGATAAGAGTTAAATTAGGGCCAATCAAGGATAGTAGTGGGAAGTTGTGTGTGTAGTCAGAGGAGATAGGGGAAGCACTAAATAAATATTTTTCGAGTGTCCACTATAGAAAATGAAAATGTTGGCAAGGAAGATACAGAGATACTTGCATTTAGACTAGAAGAGATTGAGGTTCACAAGGAAGAGGTATTAGAAATACTGCAGAATATGAAAATAGACAAATCCTCTGAGCCGGATGGGATCTATCCTAGGATCCTCTGGGAAGCAAGGGAAGAGATTGCCGAGCCTTTGGCATTGATCTTCAAATCATCATTGTCTACAGGAATAGTGCCTGAGGACTGGAGGATAGCAAATGTGGTTCCCTTGTTCAAAAAGAGACAAGTGAGTCTCACTTCAGTTGTTGGTAAAGTGTTGGAAAAGGTTATAAGAGATAGGATTTATAACCATCTAGAAAAGAATAATCTGATCAGGGACAGTCAGCACGATTTTGTGAAGGGTAGGTCATGCCTAACGAATCTTATTGAGTTTTTCGACAAAGTGACCAAACAGGTAGATGAGAGTAAACCGGTTGATGCGGTGTATATGGATTTCAGCAAGGCGTTCGATAAGGTTCCCCACAGTAGGCTATTATACAAAATGTGGAGGAATGGGATTGTGGGAGACATAGCAGTTTGCTGAAAGAAAACAGAGGTTTGTAGTTGATGAAACATGTTCATCTTGGTGTCCAGTTACTAGCGGCGTAGCGCAAGGGTTGGTGTTGGGTCCACTGCTGTTTGTCATTTTTATAAATGACCTGGATGAGGGCTTAGAAGGGTGAGTTAATAATTTTGCGGACGACACAAAGGTCGGTGGAGTTGTGGATAGTGACGAAGGATGTAGTAGGTTGCAGAGAGACATAGATAGGATGCAGAGCTGGGCTGAGAGGTGGCAAATGGACAAGTGTGAGGTGATACACTTTGGACGGAGTAATCGGAATGCAAAGTACTGGGCTAATGGTAAGATTCTTGGGTGTGCAGATGAGCAGAGAGATCTCGGTGTTCATGTACACAGATCCCTGAAAGTTGCCACCCAGATTGACAGGGTTGTTAAGAAGGCATATAGTGTTTTGGCCTTTATTAATAGAGGGATCGCGTTCCGGAACCAGGAGGTTATGCTGCAGCTGTACAAAGCTCTGGTACGGCCACACTTGTGTGTACAGTTCTGGTCACCGCATTATAAGAAGGGTGTGGAAGCTTTGGAAAGAGTGCAGAGGAGATTTATTAGGATGTTGCCTGGTATGGAAGGAATGTCTTACAGGAAAGGCTGAGGGCCTTGAGGCTGTTCTCGTGACAGAGAAGAAGGTTAATAGAGACATACAAGATAATCAGAGGGTTAGATAGGTTGGACAGGGAGAGCCTTTTTCCAAGTATGGGAACAGCAAACACGAGGAGGCACAAATTTAAAGTGAGGGGAGATAGGTATAAGACAGATGTCAGAGGTAATTTCTTTACTCAGTAAGGGTATGGAATGCTTTGCCTGCAACGGTAGTGGATTCGCCAAGTTTAAGTGCATTTAAGTCATCATTGGACAGGCATATGGACGTACATGGTATAGTGTAGGTGGGATGGGCTTCAGATTAGTATGACAGGGCGGCGCAACATCGAGGGCTGAAGGGCCTGTACTGCGCTGTAATGTTCTATGTTCTATGAATGGTCTCACTGCAATTCTTAAAGTCCCTCTCCAAAACCCAGACACTCTGTCCTCAACATTTAGCATGAATCTTCACAGCTATCAATACAACTGCTTTTAGACAAAACAATAAAACTGAGACTGCTTCCACTCACTTAGGTAGGTATAAAAGATCCCCAGGTATTATTTCAAGAACAGTGGGAAAATTATATCCAATGTCCTGACTGTTATTTATATCTCAATCAAAATTGCAACAGGCTCGAGGGCCATTAGCTGAGTATTTCCTATGTTACAACAGTTCACTCCTCAAAAATATTCCATTACTTGAGAAGCATTCGAGACATTGGTGATCAAGTAAGGCATTACAAAAATTCAAGTGTTTTTGTCAGCAAGTTGGGAATCTCACAAGACTAAGAAAAATACAAAACCTGAACACACGCACACACGCACGCACACACACACACGCACACACACACACCCTCGCCTCACCAAAATCCCCACCCAAACCCAGAGACATCCTTCCCCACAAATTGCAGACACACTTGCCCCAAACCCAGACTCTCTCTCCTCTGCCCATCTTCTCTCCCCCTCCCATAGAAGATAGAACCCACTCCAGCTTAATAATATCCTTCCTATATAGGGTGACCAGAACTGGACACCGCACTCCAGAAAGGCCTCAAAGTCCTGTATAACCTCGACATGGAGGTGCCAGTGTTGGACTGGGTTGGACAAGGTCAAAAATCACAGGACACCAGGTTACAGTCCAATGGGTTTATTTGAAAACACTAGCTTTTGGAGCTCTGCTCCTTTATCAGGTGCTGGAGGAGCAATGCTCCGAAAGCTAGTGTATTCAAATAAACCCATTGGACTATCACCTGGTGTTATGTCATTTTTGACCCTGTTCAAACTCAACTTGACTTCCCAACTCCTATACTCAAAGGACTGAGCAATGAAGGCAGGCGTACTAAATTTCTTTTTAACCACCCTGTCTACATGTGACGCAAAATTCAAAGAATTGTGTATTTGAACCCCTAGGTCCTTCTGTTCTACAACACTACCCAAGGGTTGAAAAGCATAGCCCTGGAAAAGTACAGCAGGTCAGACAGCATCTGAGGAGCAGGACAGTCGACGTTTCAGGCCGAAGCGCTTCATGTCCGAAATGTTGATTCTCCTGCTCCTCAGATGCTGCCTGACCTGCTGTGCTTTTCCAGCACCACACTTTTGAAATTAACTGTATTAAGTCTTACTCCATTGTACAAAAATGCAATACCTCACATTTATCCAAATTGAACTCCATCTGCCATTTTTCAGCCCATTGATCCACTTGATTAAGATCTCTTTGTATTCTTAGAAAATCTTCTTCACTGTCAACGATATCACCAACTTTAGCACTGTCTGCAAACTTACTAACCATGTGTTCTATGTTCTCATCCAAATCATTGATAGATATGACAAACAAAAGAGGACCCAGAACCAGTCCCTGTGGAACCGCTGATGACAGGCCTCCAGTCCAAAACGACCCTCCACCACCATACACCGTCTCCTGCCATTAAGCCAATTTTGAATCTAATTGGCAAGCTTGACCTGAATACCATATGACCCAACTTTGCTAAGTAGTCCACCATGCGGAACCTTCTCAAAAGCTTTCACAAGTCCAAGTTAAGCAACATCAACTGCTCTTGGTAGCTTCCTGAAAATAAAACTCAATCAAGTTTGTGAGACATGATTTTTCTCACACAAAACCATGTTGACCATCAATTTGTGCCTCTGAATGTTTGTAAATCCTACCTTTTAGAATTATGTCCAACAATTCTTCTCCCCCTCTCCCTTTCCACACTCCTCTCTCTCGCACACCCAACCTTCCCTCTCTCCCTCCTCTCACTCCCTCCTTCCTCTAACTCACTCCCCACCACCCTCTCCTCACCCCCACCCTCTCTCCACTCACTCGCCCCACTGTCTCCTCCCTCCCCCCACCCTCTCTCCACTCCCCCCTTACCTTCTCCTCCCTCCTCCACCCTCTCCCCCCTCCCCCCCACCCTCTCACCTCTCCCCCCACCCTCTCTCCACTCGCCCCCACCCTCTCACCTCTCCCCCCCACCCTCCCTCCACTCGCCCCCACCCTCTCTCCACTCGCCCCCACCCTCTCATCTCTCCACTCCCTCCCCCCCACCCTCTCTCCACTCCCTCCCCACCCTCCCCCCACCCTCCCCCCACCCTCTCTCCACACCCTCCCCCCCACCCTCACCATTCCCTCCCTCCCACCCTCTCCCCACTCCTCTCCCCCCACCCTCACCATTTCCTCCCCCCACCCTCTCCTCACACCCTTCCCCCACCCTCTCTCCACTCCTTCCCCCCCACCCTCTCTCCTCTCCCTCCACCCCCACCCTCTCTCCTCTCCCCCCCACCCTCACCATTCCCCCTCCCCCCCACCCTCACCATTCCCTCTCCCCTCCCACCCTCACCATTCCCTCTCCCCTCCCACCCTCACCATTCCCTCTCTCCTCCCACCCTCACCATTCCCTCCCCCCTCCCACCCTCACCATTCCCTCCCCCCTCCCACCATTCCCCCTCCCCCCTCCCACCCTCACCATTCCCCCTCCTCCCTCCCACCCTCACCATTCCCCCTCCCCCCTCCCACCCTCACCATTCCCCCTCCCCCCGTCACCATTCCCCCTCCCCCCTCACCATTCCCCCTCCCCCCCTCACCATTCCCCCTCCCCCCCTCACCATTCCCCCTCCCCCCCTCACCATTCCCTCCCCTCCCCCCTCACCATTCCCTCCCCTCCCCCCTCACCATTCCCTCCCCTCCCCCCTCACCATTCCCTCCCCTCCCCCCTCACCATTCCCTCCCCCTCACCATTCCCTCCCCTCCCCCCTCACCATTCCCTCCCCCTCACCATTCCCTCCCCTCCCCCCTCACCATTCCCTCCCCCTCACCATTCCCTCCCCTCCCCCCTCACCATTCCCTCCCCCTCACCATTCCCTCCCCTCCCCCCTCACCATTCCCTCCCCCTCACCATTCCCTCCCCCTCCCCCCTCACCATTCCCTCCCCCCTCCCCTTCACCATTCCCCCCCTCCCCTTCACCATTCCCTCCCCCCTCCCCTTCACCATTCCCTCCCCTCCCCCTCACCATTCCCTCCCCTCCCCCCTCACCATTCCCTCCCCCTCACCATTCCCTCCCCTCCCCCCTCACCATTCCCTCCCCTCCCCCCTCACCATTCCCTCCCCCCTCCCCTTCACCATTCCCCCCCCTCCCCTTCACCATTCCCTCCCCCCTCCCCTTCACCATTCCCTCCCCCCTTCCCCTTCACCATTCCCTCCCCCCTTCCCCTTCACCATTCCCTCCCCCCTCCCCTTCACCATTCCCTCCCCCCTCCCCTTCACCATTCCCTCCCCCCTCCCCTTCACCATTCCCTCCCCCCTCCCCTTCACCATTCCCTCCCCCCTTCACCATTCCCTCCCCCCCCTTCACCATTCCCCCCCCTCCCCTTCACCATTCCCTCCCCCTCACCATTCCCCCTCCCCCTACCCTCACCATACCCCCTCCCCCCCCTCACCATACCCCCTCCCCCCCACCCTCACCATACCCCCTCCCCCCCCCACCCTCACCATACCCCCTCCCCCCCCCACCCTCACCATACCCCCTCCCCCCCCCACCCTCACCATACCCCCCCACCCTCACCATTCCCCCCCCCCTCACCATCCCCCCCCCGTCCACACTCTCCCCCCCCCCCCCCCGTCCACACTCCCCCCCCCCCCCCCCCGTCCACACCCTCCCCCCCCGGTCCACACCCTCCCCCCCCCCCCCCGTCCACACTCCCCCCCCCCCCCCCCCGTCCACACCCTCCCTCCCCCCCCCCACGCTCTGTCCACACCCTCCCCCCGCTTTGAACGTTCCCGTACGGGTTGCCGATGTCTGAGTTGCTCCCTGAGGACCGTACTGTTTCTCTTTACCTGACAACAGAAGGCCGCTGGCGATGCCGAAGGCCATTTTCCCGGCTCCGATGAAGCCCACCGTCAGCTCACTCACCATCGCCATCGCCATCAGCACCACACAGACCGACTGACAGCCCGGAGTGCACCCACTGCGGCTGGCCGACCGCCCAACTGCCCGGCGTTCACTCAATGCAGCCGGCCAACCATAACCTCCCTACCCTGGCCATCCTCCCGCAATCACTGCTGCCTACTGTACAACATTAGCCAGTGCCCAGCCAGATCCCCAAAACCTATGTTCTAACATCCGCCATGAGAGACTCAAGTCATTAAAACATGTGAAACTTGTTCCATGTTGGATGTGCTACTGATGCAGATTGGGCAGCCAGGAACATAGGAACAGGATTAGGCCATTCAGCCTTTCAAGCCTGTGCCGACATTCAATAAGATTGTAGTTGATCTGTGGACAACTCAATATGCCTGCCTTGTGCCCCAATCCCTTGATACCATTGCTTAATATTTGTGGAAATAACAGCGATTTAGCTCAATGCAAGGCAGGACTGGGGATGAAATATTCGTGGATACAAGGTGCTCAGGAAACAAGATAGAAAGAAAGGAAGAAGGGGCAGTGTTTATTAAAGAGTGCGTTAGTGCTGGTGAGAGGACAAAACATATAAATAAAACAAAGAACTGCAGATGCCAGAAATCTGAAACAAAAACAGAAATTGCTGAAGAAACTGTTGAGAAAAGTATGTACTGTATGCAGGATCAAATTTACCAGGAAATTACAGCAAGGAATAAGAATGATAGAGTGAGTAATAGGGAACCTTAATTAAACTAATGTAGTGGGATAGTAGTGTAGTTATTTATATTCATTTATGAGATGTGGGTGTCACTGTCTTCATTGCCCATAATTATTTTGAGTGGGCAAGGAAGTGAAAGATAGAATACAATTTGGGAAATTAGGAGGTCAAGCACTTTGGGAGGAATAATAGAGGCGAAAACTATTTTCTAAATGGGAAAAGGTTTCAGAAATCTGAAGCACAAAAGGGTCTAGGATTCCCTTAAGGTTAACATGCAGGTTCAGTTGGCAGTTAGGAAAGCAAATGCAATATTGGCATTCATTTCAGGACAAGAATACAAGAGGTGTATTGCTGAGGCTGGATAAGGCTCTGGTCAGACTGCATATTGAATATTATTTGGGTGCTGCATCTAAGGAAGGATGTGCTGGTGTTGGATGAGTTCCAGAGGAGGGTTATAAAAATGATCCAAGCAGCGAAAGGCTTATCACATGAGAAGCAGTTGAGGACTCTGGGTCTGTACTCAAAGGAGTTTGGAAGAATGACGGGTGGATCTGATTGAAACTTACAGAATACTGAGAGACCTAAATAGAGTGGACATGGAGGACTATGAGGGCACAGCCTCAGAATGAAGGGATGACCCTATAGAACTGAGATAAGGAGGAATTTCTTCAGCCAGCGGGTGGAGAAACTGGAAAACTCGTTGCCGCAAAAGGCTGCAGATGCAAAGTTATTGAGTGTTATAGAGACAGAGATAGATAGGTTCTTGATTAGTGAGGGGATCAAATGTTATGAGAAGGCAGGAAAATGGGGTTGAAAAACTTACCAGCCATAAACAAATGGCAGAGCAGACTTCATGGGTTGAATGGCCTAGTTCTGCTCCCGTGGTCTTATGGCCTTGGAGAAGATGGTGCTGAGTAGCCTTGATGAACCAATGCAGTTCTTCAAGTGTAAGTACACCCCACAGTTATGAAAGAAGTTCCAGGATTCTGGCCAATGGGCTGAGGATTGACAGATGGAGTTTAATTTAGATAAATGTGAGATGCTGCATTTTTGGAAAGGCAAATCAGGGCAGGACTTATATATTTAATGTTAATGTCCTGGGGAATGTTGCTGAACAAAAAGATCTTGGAGTGCAGTTCCTTGAAAGTGGAGTCGCAGGTAGATAGGATAGTGAAGAAGGCATATGATATGCTTGCCCTTAGTGGTCAGTGCATTGAGTATAAGAATTGTGAGGTCATGTTGTGGCTGTACAGGACATTATTTAGGCCACTTTTAGAATACTGTGTGTAATTTTGGTCTCCTGGCTTTAGAAAGGATATTGTGAAATTTGAACAGGTTCAGTAAAGATTTACAAGGATGTTGCTAGAGCTGGAGGGTTTGAGCTATAAGGAGAGGTTGAATATGCTAGGGCTATTTTCCCTGGAGCGTTGGAGGCTGAGGGGTGACCTTATAGAGGTTTATAAAATCACAAGGGGCATGGGTAGGGTGAATTCATAGAATCCATACAGTGCGGAAACAGGCCATTGAACCCAACAAGGTCCATACCGACTCTCTGAAGAGTATTCCACCCAGACTCACCACCCCCACTATCCATTGTAACCTTGCATTTCCAATGGCTAATTCACCTAAACTACACATCCTTGAACACGATGGGAAACTTTAGCCTAGCCGATCTACCTAATCTGCACAGCTTTGGATGGTGGGAGGAAACTGGAGCACCCAAAGGAAACCCACACAGACATATTCAACCTTCATACAGACAGTCGCCTAAGGCTGGAATTGAACCTGTGTCCCTACCACTGTGAGGCAGCAACGTTAACCACTGGGCCACCATGCCACCCAATAATAGCTAAGGTGGGGGAGTCCAAAACTAGAGGGCATAGATTTAAGGTGAGAAGGGAATGATTTAAAAGGGACCTAAGGGGGAACGTTTTCACGCAGAGGATGGTGCATTTATTGAATAAGTTGCCAGAGGAAGTGGTGGTACAATTACAACATTTAAAAGACATCTGGATGGATATATGAATAGGAAGGGTTTAAGAAGGATATGGGCCCAATACTGGCAAATGGGAATGGATTTATTTAGGATATTTGGTTGGCATGGAGCAGTTGGACTGAAGGCTCTGTTTCCATGCTGTACAGCTCTATGACTCTAATCTTCCCCTGCTAAACTGAAGGAATGGCAAAGTAAATTCCAAGTCAGAATGGTGGATGGCGTAGATAGATACCTGCATGTAAGGTGTTTCCTTATATCTGCCTTTGCCCTTCTAGGTAACAGTCTCAGGTTTAGAAGGTCTTGGTGTGTTTGTGTTCACAGGATAGGTCCTTCACTGGCTGCGCCAGCATTTATTTTCGATCACAAGTTGCCCTTGAGAAGGTGATGGTGAGCTGCCTTCTGGAACTGCTGCAATCCATGTGCTGTAGGTAGATCCACAATGCCATTTCAGGACTCTGACCCAGTGACAATGAAGGAACGGCAATATATTTCCAAATCAGAATGGTGAGTGGCTTGAAGAGGAACTTGCATGTGGTGTTGTTCCCATGTATCATTCTAGATGGTAGTGGTTATAGGTTTGAAAGGTGCTATCTAAGGATCCTTGATGAATTTCTGCATTGCATCTTGTAGACTGTACCCACTGCTGCTATTGAGTGTTGGTGGAGGTGGTAGTGGATGTTTGCGATATGGTGCCAATCAAATGAGCTACTTTGTCCTGGATGATGTCAAGAATCTTGAGTGTTGTTGGAGCTGCAGTCTTCCAGGCAAGTGGGTGGTATTCCATCACAGTCCTCACTTGTGCCTTGTAGATGGTGGACAGGCTTTAGGAGTCAGGAGGTGAGTTACCTGCTGCAGTATTTCTAGCTTCCGATCTATTGCTGTAGCCAGTGTATTTATATGGCGAGCCCAGCTCAGTTTCTGGACAGTGGTAACTCCCAAGCTGCTGATAGTGGGTGATTCTGCAATGTTAATGTCATTGACTATCAAAGGGGCAATGATTAGATTCTTTCTTGTTAGAGATAGTCATTGCCTGACATGTGTGGTGCGAATGTTAATTGTCATTTCTCAGCATTAGTTATCCAGTTTTTAGTTAGTTTACTGCAGTAAACTTCAGTATCTGGGAAGTTGTGAATGGTGTTGAACATTGTGCAGTCACCAGTGAATTGTATTTCTGATATGTAATTACTGTATCTTTCAGATATATAATTACTGTATCTCTCCAATATATTACCGTGTTTCTGATATACAATTACAGTCTCTCTCTGACATAAAATTACTGCATCCCTCCAATATAAAATTACTGTATCTCTTCAATATACTACTGCCCCTCTGGTTTGCAATCATAGTCTCTCTCTGATATACAATTGCTGTACCTCTGATATAATAATTACTGTATCTCTGATATACAATCGCAGTATCTGATATATAATTACTGTATGTTTCTGATCTATAACTACTCTCTGATATATAACTACTGTATCTCTCTCGATATACTAATTCTACTACTTGTTTGCTATCCAATTGATGTGTCTTTGACATATAATGAGTAACTGATTTGTTTCTGCCATATCTGATATACAATGTCGTGTCTCTGATAAATAATTACTGTATCTCTCTGCTATAAAACTACTGTCTCTCTGGTGTACTACTCTTATACACTGCTATCTCTCATATATAACTACTATATCTCAGATATATTACCATCACTCTGATATACAATTACTGTGTCTTTTTACTAGATAACGATTGGCTCTCTGATATATAACGATTGTCTGAAATACAGTTACTGTATCTCACATATATAACTACCATTTGTCTGATATGTATCTTCTATATCTTTGACATGTATCTACTGTATTCACTGATGTATAATTAATATCTCTCTGATATATACTTCCTGTCCTTCTCTGATATGTAACTACTATATTTCTGATTTATAATTGCTGGATCTCTCATTTATAACTGCTATCTCTCTGATATTGAACTACTATATCTCTGATATGTAACTCCAATCTCTCTCTAACATGTAACTGCGATGTCTCTGATTGCTATTTCCTGACAGTCTGCTATATAATAGATAGTCAATAGATGTATAAAGTTAAAAATCATACAACACCAGGTTATAGTCCAACAGGTTTAATTGAAAGCACACTAGCTTTCGGAGCAACGCTCCTTCATCAGGTGATTATGGAGGGCTCGGTAACACAGAATTTATGGCAAAAATTTGCAGTGTGATGTAACTGAAATGATACATTGAAGAATTGATTGTCTGTTAAGCCTTTCATCTGTTAGAATACAGTGATAGTTTCACTTCTTTCATGTGTAAATCACAAAACCCTTTTTTTAAAGTTGCATTCTCGGGTTAGCTGTTAACAATGGTGATAGCTAGACAATGTGTTGAAGGTGTTAGCCCCTTGTGTTCTCTGTCTATGACCTGATGTTTAGATTGATTCCAATCTAAAAAGTGAAATAACAGAGTTTTACATAAATTCATGCAGTTTTTGAGCTCAGAGTTCGACATGAATCTATGTGGTTTTTGAGCAAAGTGCAATGTAACTTTGTACCAAAAAAATTCACCACACACAATATATATAGTTAAAAATCACACAACACCAAGTTATAGTCCAACAGGTTTAATTGGAAGCACACTAGCTTTCGGAGCGACGCTCCTTCATCAGGTGATCACCTGATGAAGGAGCGTCACTCCGAAAGCTAGTGTGCTTCCAATTAAACCCGTTGGACTATAACCTGGTGTTGTGTGATTTTTAACTTTGTACACCCCAGTCCAACACCGGCATCTCCGAATCATCACAATATATATGTGTGCATGTGGGTCTTTGTCTGTCTGTGTGTGTGTCTCTCTGGGGTGGGGGTTGTGAGTGTGAGAAAGTGTGTGTGGGTAGTGAGTGCAGAGTGTCTTAAGTCTGTGAGGGGGTGCATGTGTGGGAGTCTGTGTGTCTATAAGGGTGTGTGTAGGTGTCTGTGTGCGCGTCTGTGTGTATCTGTGTACGTGTGTATGTGAGAGAGTGTGTGTGTGTAGGAATATCTGTGTGTGTGTGTGTGTAGTGCAATGGTGATCACCTGTAATGTGACATGAACCCAAGGTCCCGGTTGAGGCCCTCCCTATGGGTACCGAACTTAGCTATCAGCCTCTGCTCAGCCACTTTCCTCTGCTGCCTGTCCCGAAGTCCACCTTGGAGGATGGTCACCCGAAGGTCCGAGGCTGAATGTCCTGGACCACTGAAGTGTTCCCCAACTGGGAGGGAACCCTCCTGTCTGTTGATTGTTGTGCGGTGCCCATTCATCCGTTGTCGTAGCCTTTGCTCAGTTTCCCCAATGTACCATGCCTCCGGGTATCCCTGCCTGCAACGTATAAGATAGACAACGTTGGCTGAGTCACATGAGTACCTGCCGTGTACAAGGTGGGAGGTGTTCCCACGTGTAATAGTGGTATCTATGTCCACTATCTGACACGTCTTGCAGCGTCCACCGTGACAGGGTTGTATGGAGTTATTTGTGATGTACACATGAAAGAAATGAAACTATCACTGTATTCTAACAGATAAAAGGCTTAACAGACAATCAATTCTTCAATGTATAATTTCAGTTACATCACACTGCAAATTTTTGCTGTAAATTCTGTGTTACGTCGAGCCCTCCACAATCACCTGATGAAGGAGCATCGCTCCGAAAGCTAGCGTGCTTCCAATTAAACCTGTTGGACTATAACCTGGTGTTGTGTGATTTTTAACTTTGTACACCCCAGTCCAACACCGGCATCTCCAAATCAATAGGTGTATGTCCGCGATGGTCCCGTTCGCTGATTTGATTGCAGTTTTCCAGCCGCTGCAGTACATTACACTTGTAGGCGGGGCCTTGGCGAATAAGCGGATCTGATTGGCCGCTGGGAGGGCCCGCCCCTTGAAAGACAGCAGCGCGCGGCGGATTCAAACCCGGAGAGGGTTTAACGGCCGCTTGAACGGGCTCGCTCGCTCGCCGACCACCCGCGTCCTGGAGAATACCCACCACCCATCCTCGGTCAGCTATCATGGCGGCAGGCCTGCGTGCCTTTTTCCTTTTCGCTCTCTCTACCTTTGCCGCCAGCAGCTGTTTGGCTGCTTTCGGTTGGTTCCTTCGTAGCGAAGCGGCAGGGAGTCCGACCCCCTCCCCCTCCCCCTCTCCCTCTGCTGCCGGGCCCCCGCAGTCCCTGTTCGAGATGACCGTGGTGGACGAGAAGTTTGTGCTGGAAGGCCGGCACCTGGAGCTGAGTCCGCTGGACAGCTGTCACCGCCAGGTAAGGCTCGCACTGCCGGCTTCATGGGAAAACAAGTATTGGGATTTAAACAGCTCGCCTTTTTCACGTGGTGGTGAAGCTTTCATGTTGTTTAGATTTATTTTTATTATTCATTTAAAGGGATGTGGGCATTGCTGTCATACCGTTGAGCAGGGACTAAGGGCAGACGTACCACAGGCTGTGATAGCGACCTTCAGTGTTCCTTCCAAATCTCAAAATTAAAAATCACACAACACCAGGTTGTAGTCCAACAGGTTTAATTGGAAGCACAGTAGCTTCCTTCATCAGGTGATTGTGGAGGGATCGATTGTAACACAGAATTTATAGCAAAAATTTGCAGTGTGATGGAACTGAAATTATACATTGAAAAATTGATTGTCTGTTAAGCCTTTCATCTGTTAGAATACAGTGATAGTTTCACTTCTTTCATGTGTAGATCACAAAACCCTTTCTTTTAAAGTTGCATTCTCGGGTTAGCTGTTAACAATGGTGATAGCTAGACAATATGTTGAAGGTGTTAGCCCCCTGTGTTCTCTGTCTATGACCTGATGTTTAGATTGATTCTAATCTAAAAAGTGAGATAACAGGGTTTTACATAAATCCATGCAGTTTTTGAGCTCAGAGTTCGACATGAATGTATGTGGTTTTTGAGCAAAGTGGAATGTAACTCTGCAAGTACAAAAAAAATTCACCACCGTGTGTGTGTGTGTGTGCGTGTGTTGGGAGTTGAGTGTGAGAAAGTGTGTGTGGTACAATGGTGATCACCTGTAATGTGACATGAACCTAAGGTCCCGGTTGAGGCCCTCCCTATGGGTACCGAACTTAGCTATCAGCCTCTGCTCGGCCACTTTCCTCTGCTGCCTGTCCTGAAGTCCACCTTGGAGGATGGTCTCCCGAAGGTCCGAGGCTGAATGTCCTGGACCACTGAAGTGTTCCCCAACTGATTGTTGTGCGGCTTGAACCGCTGTAGTTCACTTGCTGTAGGTAGACCCCACAGTGCCATTAAGGAGGGAATTCCCAGGATGTTTGACCCAGCGACAGTGAAGGATATTTCAAAGTCAGGATGGCGAGTGGTTTGGAGGGGAGCGTGCAGGTGTTGGTGTCCTCATGCGTTTGCAGCTAAGTGTTCTGGATGTATGTGATTTGAAGGTGTTGTCTCAGGAGCCTTGGCAAATTTCTGCACTACATCTCGTAGATTGTGCATAAAAGTAAAATACTAAGTATGCTGGCGCACTGAAAAGTGCATAAAGAATGCTGGAGAAACTCAGCAGGTCTGGACCCATCTGTGGAGAGAGATACAGATTTAATGTTTCAAGTCTGGTATGACTGAAGGAATGGTGCTGGACTTAAAACATTAACTGGATGTTTAATTTTGGATAAATGTGAGGTGCTGCATTATTGGAAAGGCAAATCAGGGCAGGACTTGTACACTTAATGGTCAGGTTCTGGGAGTGTTGCTCAACAAAGAGCTTGGAGTGCAGTTTCATAGCTCCTTGAAAGTGGAGTTGCAGGTAGATAGGATAGTGAAGAAGGAAGCATGCTTTCCTTTATTGGTCAGTGAACTTAGTTTAGGAGTCGGGAGGTCATGTTATGGCTGTACAAGACATTACTTAGGCCACTGTCTAAATACGGTGTGCAATTCTGGTCTCTCTGCTGGAGGAAGGATGTTGCAAAACTTGAAAGGGTCCAGAAAAGATTTACAAGGATTTTGTTATAGTCTACCAGGTTTGGTTGGAAGCACTAGCTTTCAGGGTGCTGCCTCTAAAGCTAGTACTTCTAAATAAACATGTTGGACTGTGACCTGGTGTTGTGATTTTTTTTTTTTGCTTTGTCCATCCCAGTCCAACACCAGCATGTCAAATAATAAGTACAAGAAATTTTGTGGGCTTTGAGCTATAGGGAGAGGCTGAACAGGGGCAATTTTCCCTGGAGTGTCAAAGGCTGAGGGGTGACCTCCTAGAAGTTTATAAAATCATGAGCATGGATAGGGTTATTAGACAAGGTCTTTTTCCCCTAGACTAGAGGGCAGAGGTTTAAAGTGAGAGTGGTAAGATTTAAAACAGACCCGAGGGACAATTTTTTTCTCAGAGGGTGGTGCATGTATAGAATGAGCTGCCAGAGGAAATGAAGGAGGCTGGCACAATTACAACACTTTAAAAGGCATCTGGATGGGTACAAGAATAAGAACAATTTAGAATATGGGCCAAACGATGGCAAATGGGACTAGAATTATTTAGGATATTTGGTTGTCGTGGATGAGTTGGACTGAAGGGTCTGTTTCGCTGTTGTACATCTCAATGACTCTATAATACTCTTCAGAGTTTCACCACAACCCTTCAGATTTGGAACTGTTACTAACTCCTTGCTCTAAAATAATTGGTTCTACTATTTTCTTAGGAGCGCTGCTGTATACATTCATTTCAATGCAAGGCCTTCATAGAAGTGCCCAGCACAAAGTAAAACTGAAATAACTTGAACATTGTGAAAACTCCTTGTTCAGAGTCGTCTTGCAGAAATCTTGAGATACAATTGTCTACCTTGAAGGTATTTGTTTGCAAACTTATTAACCATACCTCTTATATTCATATCCAAATCACTTATGTAAAATGACAAAAAACAATGGACCCAGCATCAATCACTGTGGCACATCACTGGTAACAGGCCTCTAGTCTGCAAAGCAGCCTCCCACCACCACCACCCTTCTGTCTCCTTCAAACAAATTTTCTATCCAAATGGCTGGTTCTCCCTGTATTGTGATCTGAACTTGTTAACCAGTTTTATCATGTGGAACCTTGCGGAACATTAATTCACCACCCTGCCTTCATTAATCCTGTCTGTCAATTTTTCAAAAAAAAACTGTCAAGTTAGCCAGACATGATTTCCCATGCACAAAGCCAAGCTAACTATCCCTAATGCATCCTTGCCTTTCCAAGTACATGTAAATTCTATCCCTCTGAAGCCTGATCTGTTCTAGACATGTTGTAACCCTCATGATCTAAACTTTGAACTTAAATTTGCTACTCCAATTCTAGAGTCCCTTATATTCACTAATTTGCACCGTGGACTGTTGATTCAAGGTCCCTTTTGCAATATTTAATGCAGAAATTGTCCAGTACTCTAACAAATAAATGCTCTACCAGATGTCATACTGAGCTTTTAATGAGTAAGAAAATCCTGGCTTTGGTTTCCTGTCTGTTTGCTTGATTTCAGCCAGATAAGAAATCACCTGATTTAAGCTAGAGTGGAGAAGAAAGGGAAAGTCAGCCGGAATGTAAAGGGTTTAAAATTGATAGAGATATATTGGATGGGCCATCAGTGTGAAGACAAAGAGCAGTACAACACAAGTTCAGGCTCTTTGGCCCAGTGAGACTGTGCTGGCACATGATGCTGTTCTAAATTAAAAACCTTTTGCCTTCACATGGTCTATATCCCTCTATTACCTGCATTTTCATATATCTGTCAAGGTGCTTCCTAATGTTGCTTCCATGTTTTCAGACAGTGCATTCCAGCCACTTGCAACCCCCAGTGTTTTTTTTTAAAAAAAAGCTGGCCAGTCACATCTTTTAAATTTGTCTCCTTTTTTACCTAAACACGTGTCCCCTCGTAATTGGTATTTCTACCCTGAGGGAAAAGACTGACCATCCATTTTATCCATGCCTCATAATTTTGTAGCTGAAAATGTGTTGCTGGAAAAGCGCAGCAGGTCAGGCAGCATCCAAGGAACAGGAGAATCGACGTTTCGGGTAGAGAAAACACACGGGATCATCAACGCCACACTCACAGGAATCCGATTCACGAGAGAAGAAGAAAAGGACAACCAACTCCCATTCCTAGACGTGATGGTACAGAGAACACCAAACGGAAAATTCACCACTAAGGTACACAGGAAAGCCACACAGACCAAGTCCTGAACTATGAAAGCAACCACCCCAACACACACAAACGAAGTTGCATCAAGACACTATTCAAAAGGGCCACAACACACTGCAGCACACCAGAACTGTAAAAAGAGGAAGAGGAACACCTGTACTAGGTATTCACCAAAAACGGATACCTGCGCAATTTCATCAACAGATGCCTAAGAGAAAGACAACGGAACGAGGACATGCCGCAACCCAAAGGACTAGCCATGCTACCATACATCAAGAACATCTCTGAAATGACAGCCAGACTACTGCGACCACAAGGACTTATAACAGCACACAAACCAACAGCCACCCTCAGACAACAACTCACCAGAACGAAGGAACCAATACCCAGCATGAGCAAAACTAATGTAGTGTACAAAATCCCCATGCAAGGACTGCACAAAACACTATATAGGACAAACAGGAAGACAGCTAACGATCCGCATCCATGAACATCAACTAGCCACGAAAAGCCACGACCAGCTATCCTTAGTAGCCACACACGCAGACGACAAGCAACATGAATTCGACTGGGACAACACTACCGTTATAGGGCAAGCCAAACAAAGAACAGCCAGGGAATTCCTAGAAGCATGGCACTCATCCACAAACTCCATCAACAAACACATCGACCTGGACCCAATATACCGGCCACTACAGCGGACAGCTGAAACTGACAACCGGAAAGCGGCAGGGACAAGCCAATATAAATGCTGGAGGAAACACCACAAACGCTTCACAGGAGGTTCCCAAGTACTGAGGATGTCACCTAGACAGGGGACGAAACGTTTGCAACAAAAATTTCCAGCTCGGCGAACAGAACCACAACAACGAGCACCCGAGCTACAAATCTTCTCCCAAACTTTGAATACTGTATACTTCTCACACTCATTCCATGCTCCTCCTCCTCCAAGATTAAATCTCCCAAAATGCATTACCTTGTATTTGTCCAGATTAAATTCCACCTGTTATATCTCCACCTGAGTCTCTAGCCTACATATCCTGCTGTATCCTCTAGTAATCCTCCTCACTATTTGTAGCTACCCAAAACTGTGTCATTTGCAAATTTACTAATCAGGCCAATACATTCTTCAAATCATTTACATAAATTACAAACAACAAGGGTCCCAGCAGTAATCCCTGTGGGAACACCACAGGTTACAGATCTCTAATCTGAAACTCTTCAACCGCCATTCTGTTTTCTATGACTGAGCCAGTTCTATATCCATCTTGCCAGCTTACTGGATCTCATGTGACTTTGAGTCATAGAGATGTACAGCATGGGTAGTTATCCTGTATTCTGATAGATCTAACCTTGCTAATCAGTCTCCCATGGGGAACCGTATCAAACACCTTACTGAAGTCCATATAGATCACATCTACTGCTCTGCCCTCCTCAATCTTCTTTGTTACTTCAAAAAACTCCATCAAATTTGTGAGACATGATTTCACACACACACAGCCATGTTGACTATCCCTAATCAGTCCTTGCCTTTCCAAATACATATACATTCTGCCCCTCCAACTTGCCCACCACTGACGTCAGGCTCACTAGTCTATAGTTCCCTGGCTTGTTCTTACCAACTTTCTTAAATAATGGCACCACGTTAGCCAACCTCCAGTCTTCCGGCACCTCACCTGTGACTATCAATGATGCAAATATCTCGGCAGGAGGCCCAGCAATCACATCTCTAGCTTCCCACAGAGTTGTCGGGTACATCTGATCAGATCCTGGGGATTTATCCACTTTTATGCATTTCAAGACATCTAGCACTTCCTCCTCTGTAATCTGGACATTTTTCAAGATGTCACCATCTATTTCCCTAAAGTCTATGTCTTCCATATCCTGATGCAAAATATTCATTTAGTGTCTCCCCTATTTTCTGTGGCTCCACACACAAACCGCCTTGCTGATCTTTGAGGGGCCCTATTCTCTCCCTAGTTACCCTTTTGTCCTTAATGTGTTTGTAAAAACTCTTTGGCAAATAGAATGAAGGAGAATCCAAAGATTTCTCAGGTCACCCTTTTTTTTTGCCCTCCTGATTTCCCTCTTAAGTACACTCCTGCCTTTATACTCTTCTAAGGATTCACTTGATCTATCCTGTCAATACCTTGCACATGCTTTCTTTTTTCTTAACCAAACCCTCAATTTCTTTAGTCATCCAGCATTCCCTATACCTACCTGCCTTTCCTTTCACCCTAACAGGAATATACTGTCTCTGGATTCTTGTTATCTCATTTCTGAAGGCTTCCCATTTTCCAGCTGTCCCTTTACCTGCAAACATCTGCCCCCAATCAGCTTTCGAAAGTTCTAGTCTAATATCATCAGAATTGGCCTTTCTCCAATTTAGAACTTCACTACCTTTTAGACCTGATCTATCCTTTTCCACCATTATTTTAAATCTAATAGAATTATGGTCGCTGGCCCCAAAGTGCTCCCCCACTGACACCTCAGTTGCCTGCCCTGCCTTATTTCCCAAGAGTAGGTCAAGTTTTTGCACCTTTTCTAGTAGGTACATCCACATACTGAATCAGAAAATTTTCTTGTACACACTTAACAAATTCCTCTCCATCTAAACCCTTGGTATTTAGTGGAGAAGGTGTTGCCTCTATTGGTCTGTGCGTTGAGTATGGGAGTTGGAGTGTCATGTTGCAGCTGTACAGGACATTGGTTAGGCCACTTTCATTTCTGGCCTCCCTGCTATAGGAAGGATGTTAAACTTGAAAAGGTTCAGAACCCATTTACACAGGTGTTGCCAGGGTTGGAGGGTTTGGGTTGTAGGGGGAGGCTGAATAGGCTGAGACGTTTGTTTGTTTGTTTTTCTCTTTTTTTTTAATTAGTGGTGTTACATTAGCTACCCTTCCATCAGTAGGAAGTGGGATGCAGCTAATGTAGTGCATCATCCTTCCTTCTATCATGAATGTAGATGTAAATACTCCTTTAAAACCTGTCTTCTGGCTCCATTCAGTTTAACTTGGATCCCCAGTGGACCTCCTTCTCCATAATTAACCATTTGTCCCTAACATACTTACCGACTTAGTGTTTTTCATGTCCTCTCCTTTGCTTTCCTAACTTTTTAAATAATCCCCTGCCCTTTCTAAATAATCCCCAGCCCTTTCTATACACCTCTAGGGATTCTAGTGTTCTGAATCCTTGGTATCTACAATAAGCTTCCCTTCTTTTCCTTATCCAATCCTTTGTCCCTTGATATCAGGTGTTCTGTGGGATATTTGGTTTCACTCTTCACCTTTTTACAGGAACATGTTGACCCTCACTTTTAGTATTTCAGTTTTGAAAGACACTCATGGTTCAAACGTGGATGCTACCAGTCAATGACTTTATCCTGTCTGATCACATTAAAATTGGCCTTTTCTGTGATTCCCATACTTGATTTCTGGTCCTTTTTTTCCCCCTTTTCTATGACTACTTTTAAATCTTACAGAAACAAAAGCAGGAATTGCTAGAGTGACTCTGCTTTCTCTCTACAGATGTCAGACCTGCTCAGTTAACCTGTTGAGATTCAGTTACCCTTCTGAAGAGTGTTTACTAATCCAGCAGCAGTACCACTATACTATTGATGTTAGGTGTTATTTACTATTTTCCTGTGAAGATACTAACTATGATAATGTTAATGACTTAAATGTCAACTGCAATCTGTAAATGTTCTTTGGTTTAGCACTTTTTTTTGTGTTAACAGTAGGGAACCAGAATGAGTTTTGTTTTTCTCTCCTCCTCGCTGCATTAGTACCATATTTAATTATGATACCCAAAAGTGAATCTTTTGCTGAGATTGGGTAATGTCTTTCTCAGTGGGCAAACTGGCAAGCTGCTTTCTGTTCTTGCAGTTCATGATGAAGACTGAAAGCTGAAAATGTTGCTTTTAATTCTGTATTTTATTTTGTTTTCTTTCATGATAGGTAATAGCTCAATTAACAACCTCCTGCAGTGATCTTTCAGAAGAGGAGCTCGCCAAACTTGGGGTGTCCTTATTCAACTGTCAAGCGGCTGCTGAACATCGGTTAACTTACCCGTGCACTGCAGATATGGTAATTCCATTGGGTGCATTTCTTCCCTAATGAGGTTGGGAACAGGGAGGGAAGAATTGCAATCAAAATACTCAGTCTATTGGTCTGTGATTAAGTGTCAAGTGTTCTTTAAATAGTGGAATGTAGCTTTCAGGTTATAATTTCATATGGGTAAATTTCAATCCCTTTTAGAAAAATGCAATTGAACAAAGAATCAGTACTCCTGCACTAGATGTGTGCTGTTCTTTCAATAATAGTTTGGGTGACTAATGGTAGCAAACTGAACACAGAAAAGCTGGTTATTATTAAAGTGCTGCTTAGTCTTTCGTGAGTGACATTGGGTGGTTTCCAGAAAGCTAATTTATGAAGGAGCCAATCTTTGCACACTTACTTATTTACAGGGGTACACACAACTGATAAACAGTACACTGCTAATGCAGCAACCATCATTTTGGATGTCTTCTAGGGTGCTTAGATATTTCCTAATCAACCTGTTCAAACGTTGTTATACACCACTGGAGTAGGTGGGACTTGAACCTGAGCCTCTTGGCTCAGAGGTAAGGAGAGTTAGAGAGGAATGGATAGTTGGAGTATTTTTCCCAAGATAAAAATGCCAGTTTCTAGGCGCATAGGCAGAAGGGGATAAGTTCCAAGGAGATGTGAGATACAACTTTATTTGTTAGAGGATGGTAAGTACCTGGAATGCATGAAAAAGAAGGTGGTGGAGATGGATACAATAGGATGATTAAGAGGCATCTTTGCAGATATATGAATAGGCAGGGAATGGAAAGATACGAACTGCATAGAGGCAAAAGGCTTTTAGTTTAGAAAGGCACAATATGTTAGCATATGTTTGGTTGGCCAAAAGATGTGTTTTGTGCTGTACTGTTCTTTGTAATGCCACTGCACTACAAAAACCTCTCTAGACATTTTCTAATCAATATGTTCAGAGACACAGACAGACCGACCTCCCTCCCAAGTAGGTGGGTTTTAACCCCAAGTTTCCTGATTCAAAGTGGGGATACTACCACAAGGGTCTTTGCTCTTTTCTGTCAATAAATGCCCATTACATATTTACAATTAATATGTAATTAGAAGCAGATGCATCTTCAGTGTAGAATAGAGATGTTGAACATGAAGCACCACTTGAATTTGTGTACTGTCGAAATAGCCTGTTATCAACTCTTGTGTGAAACATGTGGGCCACCCAATGGGCTCATGTTCTGAATAATTGTTTGGGAATGTGGTGCCCTTTCTCAACCATTCATTGGAGAGAGTTAATTCTCCCTGCTGTTTTGTTTCATTCACCCAATAGACTGAGCTGAGTGTTTGTTTGTTTTTGGCCCTCAACTGTACGCTATTTTTGTGATTACTCTGCAGAACTAGGTTCTCTCCATTCTCTTTTATTGATCCTCAGCACTATACTGTATGGGAAGTCCTTTGTGAATAGCTAGGAGTTGGTGTACTTCTTTCATCTTGAGATGGCACACGAGAGCTATTTTAAAAACTATTAGATAAAATTAATGTTGATGATGGAGTAGTTGTTGTAAGGAAAGACGTGTGTGTGTCTGGTATTTAAGCTGAATTTTTATTCTTCTTCCTTCTTTGTTCCAAGACATTGGCTGAATGTACAGAAGCTATGGACCCTGACACCTGGAATGCGTACCATATAGTCAGTAATCGGGCACGTTCTGTGTGTTATGCCACACGACAGCAGGACTTCAAACAGAAGACTGAGATGACGGTGAATGCACTAGTAGCTTCAGCTTCCAGTCAGTTAGAAGCCATGAAAATGCTCAAGGTAATTGTGCTGTCTTCCTTCACTCAATGTAACAATTTCTCAGAAAAAGGGCCCAAAGTGCTTTCTCTATCTTAATGGCAGCATAAAAATTGATGGTATGTATGTTCAAACTAAAAAGATGTATTACATCCTGTGTAAACCAATGTTTTAAATTACTTGTTCAATTGAACTTGTTAGCTTTTGGTTATGGAGAGCAACATAAATTAAAATGCTGTTTGTTAGTTTCCCTGCAGTTAACAAATCTCCCTGTAAACCACCCATTAACTGGAGCTAGTCTCCACCCTATATAGAAGAGCACTATCTGGCTCTGATTTTTAGCCTCTAGCTGTCTTTTTTTTAAAAAAAAAACTGTCTTGTGCCTTCCTCCTGAATGGAATGCTTGTTTTCTATTGAATTTTGATAGTGTGACTTGGCTTATATGGTAATTTATCATAGGTTGGACAAAAGGAACTACGAGAGCTGACTGCCTCGTCACTTGAAAAAGTTGTTAAGAGCCAGAATGAGTTGCTGGAACAGCAGGGCCAGCTTCAGGGGGGTCAGCAAGAGCTGGAGACTTCAATCAATGGAAACTTGGAGAAGCTGACTAAGGAAAAAGAACTAATTGCTAGTGGACACCAGCAAGTTGCCAAGTTGATTGAGGGCATCACTTTAACAATGGGTAAGATAATCCTTCCAACTGAATTCACTTCAACTATTGCAGAGGGCTATAAGTATTTAGTCATTGAATTTATTCGTAACACTGAGAATGGGCTCTGAATCTGGGGGATTATGGGAATTGGAATGTGAAATGCAGGCTGATTGCTCCACTATTCAATAAGATCAAACTCAATGGTCTCTTTCCCATCATCTTAAATATATAGCATATAAAGGCAGAAACTACAATCCAACAGCATAATTGGAGATAGAAATAGTTAATGTTTCAATATCTAACTGTGCAGACCTTCCAAGAGTGAAGTGAATAATGTATTCTGAACTCGCTTTCCCTTTTATAAAAAAACTTTTAGTTTCAGTAAATATGTGTGCACACTCCTAATAGGCTCTTATAACATTTTTTCACCTAACTGTTGGTGTAGGCAATGGCTTGGTGGTAAAGTCAGTAGACTAGTAATCCAGATCCCCAGGTAGTGTGCTGGGCAACCACCCTTAAATTCCAAAACAGCAGATGATTAGAATTTTGATTCAATAAAAATCTAAAATTTAAGTCTAATGATAACCATGAAACTATTTCCAATTGTTATAAAAACAGGAAAAATCTGTTTCATTAATGTCCTTCAGGGAATGAAAATGGCCATTAGTCCTTGGTCTGGCTTGCATGTGACTCCACAACCACAGCAATGTGGTTGGCTGTTCATTATCTTCTGAAATGACTTAACCAGTCGCTTAGATGTATCACATTCTGGAAAAGGGAGTAAAAAAGTGAACCTGGATGAAGAACCAGTCACTAATCTAAACCCTGAAACATTAACTACAAATAGCCTTTTTTTATGTGGGTGTCACTTAAATTTAAATTCCTGTCAATTCTTGGCTGCCTCACTAAAACAATTTACTTTTGAATTGTTGGTGGAGTTACTGTAGTAAATGAGGTTGACACCTTTGCGCACAATACAGGATATTTCTCATTCAAATCAACACATGGGAGGAGTTTTGATTAAATCCTTTGAAAACCAGTATTCTCCTTGTTTTTAAGTTCAATTTTGGGGAATGTGCCCAGCTGGTAGGAAGTATTTGAAAATGTACTGAATGAAGCCAATAACTGTAGTATACTCTTCTC
Source organism: Chiloscyllium plagiosum (assembly GCF_037043375.1). Taxonomy (NCBI): domain Eukaryota; kingdom Metazoa; phylum Chordata; class Chondrichthyes; order Orectolobiformes; family Hemiscylliidae; genus Chiloscyllium; species Chiloscyllium plagiosum. Next base: position 126,036,954 of record NW_028270143.1, read on the forward strand.
CTTTTGACACAAAACGAGACAGGAAAATTGATACAGACCTTTGCTTAATCATTTGAGAGGGAGAAGATGGCCTAAACGTACAATCGCTAGATGATTAATTCAAAACTTGGCTAATGTTCTGGAGGCCCGGGTTCAAATCCCAGCACAGCAGATGATGGAATTATTAGAATTTTATTTTAAAATCTGAAATTTAGAATCTACTAATGACTGTGAAATCCATCTCACTCGCTAACATCCTTCAGGGAAGGAAATTTGCCATCCTCATCGGGTCCAGCCTATAAGTGACACCAGACCCATTGCAATGTGGTAGACTTCAACTGCCCTCTGAAAAGGTTGAGCAAGCAATGAGTTGCTGCAATCACTATGAAGTCTCACCAAACAAATGATACCAGAGAGAGCATCTGGCATTGACCTAGAGACCAGAAAAGATAACAACACAAACTGCACTGTTGACCCTGCAAAGTCATCTTACTAATATCTGGAGTTAGTGCCAAATACTGATTAGTCAAACAACAGCCTGCAGTAGTCAGGCTTGCAAAATTTGCAGAAACCACAATCACCACCCTTGGGTCTATCCCCCTACCAGCGGGGTAGACCCAGCAGAGATGCAGCACAGTGTATGCAGTCAGGATGGAGTTGCCCTGGGAGTCCTCAACATTAACTACACACCACATAAAATCTCATGACTTCAGGTTAAACATCGGCAAGGAAACTTTCTGCTGATTACCATGTACAGTCCTCCCTCTGATGAAACAGTATTCCTCCATATTGAACATTTTGGAGGAAGCGGTGCAGGTGACAAGGGTGCAAAATGTACTCTGGGTGGGAATTTCAATGCTCATCACCAAGAGTGACTTGTCAACAGGTGACTGATCAAACTGTTCAAGTCCTAAAGGAAATAGGTGTTAGACTGGGTCTGTGACAGGTGGTAATGTAACCAACAATAGGGAAAAACCTACTTGCCCATCTGCTGGCTATAGATGCATCTGTCCTTGACATTATTACTAAGTGAATACTGCATAGTCTTTGTGGAAATACCTTCACATTGAGAATAACCTCCATTGTATTGTGTAGTGCTATCACTGACAAAGGAGACAGACTTTAGAGCATATCTAGCAATTCAAGACTGGGCATTCATGAGACATTGCAAGCATCCATTAGCAGCAATATGTGCTGTGCAATCTCGTGGCCTGGCATGTCCCCCACCCAACCATTACCATCAAGACAGGAGCTGAAAATGCGTTGCTGGAACAGCGCAGCAGGTCAGGCAGCATCCAGGGAACAGGAGAATCGACGTTTCAGGCAGAAGCCCTTGTTCCTTCTTTTGGGCATATGCCCAAAACGTCGATTCTCCTGTTCCCTGGATGCTGCCTGACCTGCTGCGCTGTTCCAGCAACACATTTTCAGCTCTGATCTCCAGCATCTGCAGACCTCACTTTCTCCATCAAGACAGGAGATCAACCCTGGCTCAATGGAGAGTGCAGAAGGACATGCCAGATGCAGCAACAGGCATACTTAAAATGAGGGGTCAACCTGTGAAGCTACTGAAACATGCCAGACACCCTAAGCATCAAGGGATAGAACTAAGTGATCACACAGCCAAAAGATTAGAACAAAGGTCTGCAGTCCTGTCACATCCAGTTGAGGTGATTGACCAATTGCACAACTCTCTGGAGGAGGTGTCTTCTCAAATGTTCTCCTCAATAATGAAGCTATCCAATGCATCAGTGCAAAAGATGAGGCAGAGTCATTCGCATCATTCTTCAGCCGATAGTGCTTTGTGGATGGTTTATTTCTATCTCCTCCAATGGTCCCAAACCTTCAGCCAATTTGAAGAACTCTTTATGATATAAAGAAATGGGTGAAAGCACTGGATACTGCAAGGATTCTTCAGGGTGGTGTCCAAAACAAGCTATTTTCAGCTGCTTCATAAATGACCTTCCATCAGAAGTGGAAATATTTGCTGACTCCTCAGTTACTGAAACAGTCATATTGAAATGCAACATGATCTGGCCAATAACCAGGCTTGGGCTGCCAAGTGGAAAACAACACACATGCTAGGCAATAATCACTTCCAATAAAACGCAGTCTAACCTCTGGCCCTTGATGTTCAATGGTGTTACTATCCAGGAAATCCCAACTAACGACATTCTGGGCATTACCATTGATCAGAAACTGCATCAGATTTGTCACCGTATCTACAAGAGCAGGTCAGATGCTAGGAATACTGAGATGGGTAACTCTCACCACCTGATTTCCCTGCCACCATCTACAAAGCACCAGTTAGGAGCTTGAAATACTCTGCACTCATCCAGGTAAGTGCAGCTCCAACAGCAACTCAAGAAGCTTCATACCATCCAGGCCAAAGCAGCTCATTTGATTGGCACCATCGCCACCAGCATCTGTTCCCTCCACTTCAATAGCAACAGTGTGTATTATCTACAAGATTTACTGCAAGAAATTCACCAAAGATCCTTAGACAACTCATGACCATTTCCATCGAGAAGCACAAAGGTAGCTGATATATAGGAACGCAACCACCTGCAAGTTCTCCTCTGAGCCACTCAACTTCTTGATTTGATAATATGTTGCTGTTGTTTTGCTGTTGCTGGGTCAATATTCTGGAATTCCCCATCTAACAGTTTTGTGCGTCAACCAACAGCATCTTGACTGCAAGAGCAATGAGGGAATGCTGGCTATCCGGTGACATCCACCTCTCTCGAGTAAATGTTTGTCATCGAAAAAAAAAACTATTTTGCAGCTAAACCGGCTAGTTGGGTTATATAGGAAGAAATTTTAGTACTTGGTGCTTGTGTCTCGAGTATTCCAAAGTGTTTCACATAAAATATAAAGTGTCTTGTACCCTTAATTATGTCAAGAAAACCTTTCTAATTTACGGCACCTACAAATAGTGTTGATCCGGTGTCAAGAAGACTAGCTTCGAGATCTTTACAACTGACTGAAACACTAGAACAGGTGCCAAGATCTCAATTTCTTAGACTTAGTTACGTAAAAGTAGCAGGTTCATCAATTTAGCATTTTAATTGTTAGTCTAGATGTTTAATCTTTTGTAGAGGGGCTTGAAACCATAGCATTCCTGACTTGAATGGAACTATAATTGAAATTTTTTTTATTCACCTGGGCCCATTGCTGTTTGGTATTTACATCAATGTAGATATAGGATGAGAATGTACAAGGCATCATTAGTAAGTTTGCAGATGACACTAAAATAGGCAATATCATAGACAGTGAGGAAGTTTATTAGAAGTTGCAGCAGGGCCTTGATCAACTGGGGAAGTGGCAAATGGAGTTTAATACAGACAAGTGTGAGGTCTTGCATTTTGGAAAGACAAATCAAGGTAGGAGATTCATGGTGAATGGTAGGTTCTTAAGAAGTGTAATGGAACAGTTGGACCTTGGAGTTCAGGTGCACAATTCTCTGAAAATGGAGTCACAGGGTGGACTGCGCAGTGGAGAAGGCTTCTGGCACACTGACTGAAGGCCAATGCATTGCGTATAGAAGTTGGGAAGTTACGTTGTAGTTGTGCAGAATGTTAGTGAGGCCACGCTTAGAGTATTGGGTTCAATTTTGGTCACCTTGCTGTAGGAAGGATATTACTAAACCGGAAAGAATGCGGAATAAATTTAAAGCACGTTACCCTGACTCGAGGGACTGAGTTATAGGGGGAATTTGAACAAGCTAGAACTCTTTTCTTTGGAGCATAGGAGACTGAAGGGATCTTTACAGAAGTGTATAAGATTGAGAGGCGTGGGTAAGGTGAATGCACTCAGTTTTTTTCCCAGGGTTGGAGAATGAAGGGCTAGTTTAAAATAAGAGGGGAAAGAATAAATGGGATCCTGAGAGGTAATTTGTTTTACACAGGATTGTGCACATATGGAATGAGCTGCCAGTGGAAGTGGTTGAGACAGGTAAGTTAACAACATTTTAAAATGCATTTGGACAAATACATGGATAGGAAAAGTTTAGAACGATATAGATTAAGTGCAGGGAAATGGGTTAGCGTAAGTGAACATTTGGTCATCATGGATCAGTTTGGGCTCAAGGGCCTGTCTCCATGCTATAGGACTGAGACTCGTGGGATGTGGATGGTGCTGGTAGCCAACATTTATTGCCCATCTCCAGCTGCACTTGAACTGGGTGGTTTGCTAGGCCATTTCAGAGGGCAGTTGAGCGTCAACTACATTGATGTGGGTCTGGAGTCACACACAGGCCTGACCAAGTGAGGATGACCTGAAGGGTACAAGTGAACCAGATGGGTTTTTCTGACAATTGGCAATAGTTTTGTGGTTTTCAGTACAATTTTAATTCCAGATTTGTTTACCATTTTAAATTCCACCATCTGCCATGGTGGGATTTGAATCCAGGTCCCCAGAACATTAGCTGAGCTTCTGCGTTAATAAGAGTCATAGAGAGGTACAGCATGGAAACCCTTTGGTCCAACTTGTCCATGCTGATATCCTAAATTAATCTAGTCCCATTTAGCTCATATGCCATTAAACCCTTCTTATTCAAGTACTCACTAAGATGCTTTTTGAATGTTGTAATTGTACTAGCCTCCACCACTACTTCTATAGGTGTGATCTATATGGACTTCAGTAAGGTGTTCGACACGGTTCCCCACGGGAGACTGATTAGCAAGGTTAGATCTCACTGAATACAGGGAGAACTAGCCATTTGGATACAGAACTGGCTTAAAGGTAGAAGACCGAAGGTGGTGATGGTGGGTTGTTTTTCAGACTGGAGGCCTGTCACCAATGGAGTGCCACAAGAATCGGTGCTGGGTCCTCTACTTTTTGTCATTTACATAAAAAATGATTTGGATGCGAGCATAAGAGGTACAGTTAGTAAGTTTGCAGATGACACCAAAATTGGAGGTGGACAGTGAAGAGGGTTACCTCTGATTACAACAGGATCTTGACCAGATGGACCAATAGGCTGAGAATTGGTAGATGGAGTTTAAATCGGATAAATGCGAGGTGCTGCATTTTGGGAAAGCAAATCTTAGCAGGACGTATACACTTAATGGTAAGATCCTAGTGGCAGAGACCTTGGAGTGCAGGTTCAGAGCTCCTTGAAAGTGGAGTCGCAGGTAGAGACGATAGTGAAGAAGGTGTTTGGTATGCTTTCCTTTATTGGTCAGAATATTGAGTACAGGAGTTGGGAGGTCATGTTGCAGCTGTACAGGACATTGGTCAGGCCACTGTTTGAATATTGTGTGCAATTCTGTTCTCCTTCCTATTGGAAAGATGTTGTGAAACTTGAAAGGGTTCAGAAAAGATTTACAAGGATGTTGCCAGGGTTGGAGGATTTGTGCTATGGGGAGAGGCTGAACAGGCTAGGGCTGTTTTCTCTGGAGTGTCAGAGGCTGAGGGGTGACCTTACAAAATTATGGGGAGCATGGATATGGTAAATAGGCAGTCTTTTCCCAGGGAGTCCAGAACTAAAGGGCATAGGTTTAGGGTGAGAGGGGAAAGACATGAGACCTAAGGGGCAACTTCACACAGAGGGTGATACGTGTATGGAATGAGCTGCCAGAGGAAGTGGTGGAGGCTGGTACAATTTTCAATATTGAAAAGGCATCTGGATGGGTATATGAATAGGTAGGGTTTGGAGGGATATGGGTCGAGTGCTGGCAGGTGGGACTAGATTAGGTTGGAATATCTGGTCGGCATGGACAGATCGGACAAAAGGGTCTGTTTCCCTGCAGTACATCTGACTCTATAACCCTCATGATTTTAAACTTGAAGAGGGTCACTCTCCCCATAGCTCAAAGCCTCCAATCCTTGCAACATCTTTTGTAGATCTTTTCTGAACCCTTCCAAGTTTCACAATGTCTTTTTGTTAACAGGGAGACCAGAATTGAATGCAGTATTCCAAAAGTGGCCTAACCAAAATCCTGTACGGCCACCACATTGCCTCCCAACTCCTTTACACAATGCCTGACCAATAAAGACAAGCATACCAAATGCCACCTTTGCTATCCTGCGACTATGAACCTGCATTCTTTGTTTGGCAATGCTTCCTTATGACTTTACCATTGACTGTATGAGTCCTGCCCTGATTTGCCCTACCAAAATGCAGCACCTCTCATTTGTCTAAATTAAATTTCATCCACCATTCCTCGGCCCAAATCGTCTAGCGATGATATTACTAGGCCATTGCTTAGTGAATGGCCTAGCTAACGAAGCCGATAAGTAGTGAAAATGGCACTTTGTTTCCTGTGAAAATCTGTTTTGTGACATTCCAGCTCTGGGAACTCGAACTGCAAAGCAACATATCAGCACTATGAAAATGCTAAATCCAGCAAGCTATAAATTGCTTGTCTTTTTATGGTACTGATTTTTTTTTTTGTGTTGGTCTTAATACTTATTCACTTTTTCAATTACAAACATGCCAGCAATGAAAATAGAGAAGAGAGGATTTTAATAGGTCAAAAGGGAGCTAATCAATGGAGGTCCTAGTGGAGTGTAGAAAGTGCAATCTTAAGCAATTAGAGGAAAGATGGGGCATTTTGGAAAAAAAAGTGGCAAGTAAGATTTGGGAGAATTCTAAAATATTGCATAGGTATAACAAGGGGAAAATGATAACCAAGGAAAGAGTAGGTTCTCTTATGGACCAATGGGGCAATCTCAGCATGGAACTAGAGAACAAATGAGTACTTCACATCTGTCTTTTTGGAGGAGGATGCAAGTGCAGAATACAGCAGAAGGAGTGAGGTTCTTGAGCAATTTGATATAGTGAGGAGATATTGGAGGTTTTGGCAAGATTAAAAGTGGATAAATCCGCAGGATCAGGTAACTTGTATCCCAAGCAGCTGTGGGAGATCAGGGAGGCATTTACACTGGCTCTGACCCAACGTTTTAATTCGTCTCTGACCACAGTGGACTGGAGGACAGCCAGTGTGGTTCCACTTTAAAGTGGGGTAGTAGAGGTAAGCTAGAGAATTATAGATCAGTGAGTCTGGCATCATTGGTAGGGAACTTTTTTTTAAGAAAATTCTGGAGGAGAGAGTTGATCACCTGGAAAGGCAAGGTTTATTCAGGAATAGCACGACATTGTCAGAGGGAATTAATACCTAACAAATCTGGTTGAATTTTCAAGATGATCAGATTTCTAGTTGAGTGCATTGCAGTTATAAGCTCACATGGATTTCAACAAAGCCTTTGACAATGGAAGATTGTTAAACAAAGTAAAAACACATGTGATCCAAGTTAGATCCAAAATTGACTTTGTAGGGGATGGAAGGTGATGGTAGAAGGCTTTGTCTGCTTGGAGCCTGGTGTCCTATAGGATATCATGGGGAATAATCTGATGTTTAGTATTTATGTATAAATCATGTAGAAAGATGTGGGGGCAATGATATGTTTGCAGATGACAAAAACCTTGGCCAGGTGATTAACCGTAAGGAAGAATGTCGCCTCTTATAGGAGGCTAGAGATGGGTGGATCAGATGGGTATGTCCGCAGCAGATAGAATTTAACCCTGAAAAGTGGGAGGTGTTGCATTTTGGAAACTATAACAGTACAAAAGAGTACTTGAAATGTGATGACAGTCAAGTTATTGTCTGTATAGAAAGTGGGACCAGTGCAGATTTAGTAATTGGAACATTTTTTTTCTTCTGGAAAATACATAGTCTCTGGGCCTAATAACATCTGTTAAAATTTTAGAGTAGTTGCTGAGAATTTATTTTCAATTGTCATGGAGAGGAGGGTGGATGAAAGTGTTCACCGCTAGCTAGGGCTCAATATGAGTTGCTAATAAAGCCAATCACAATTCTGATAAAACCTTGCCCAGATGATGAGAATGTGGCATACTATATGGACTTGTTGAAGAGGTTAGTATAAACGTTTATAAATGTTTAAGCAGATGAAGGAATAGGGTGAGAGGAGAAGTGCTAATATCATAAACTTTGTTTGTTTTATAGAAAATGTCACTAAACAATTGGCTCATCAGGACTCTGAGCTACAAGAAGGTCATCGAGCAATTCTAACTGACTTGATGGAGGTCAGGGCACGTGCTTATCAGGTCTACACCAAGCTGGGTAAATCACCTATTAAGTCTGGCGTGGTGAATGTTGTGCTTGAATATCTTTCTCCAATTGTGTATGTGGTGAAGATCTCATTGAATGAGGGCAGTTATAGATTTTCAGTAGACTAGTTTGAGACTTTGCGTCATTGAGTTTCCAGCACTTAACCACATTAGCTCATCAGTAAAAACATCTCTTTGCTCTGTGTATCTTGCTTGCTTGTTTTCCAGTAGACTGTTGCTTCTGACATCTGGCTCACCATTTGAGCTGTCTTTTTTTACAATGGCAGGATTGTAGTTTACATAGTTGCAGGGTGTCTTCCTATCTCTAGGCTGTGTATAAAAGAAGGAAAATTACCATTGGAACATCAAATAACCTAGATAAACAGCAACTGAGGGAAAACTGGCTCAATATTGGGCCTTCACCCTGTATCGGGAATTGGTTTGGCCCAGTTGGCAGGATCGTTTGGTTTACAGAGCAATGTGATGCCAAAAGCGTGGGTTCAATTCCCATCACCGGTTTGAGGTTACCATGAAAGACTCCTTCTCAACCTGTTCCCGTGCTTGAGGACTGGTGGCCCTCCGGTTAAATCACCCAACAGTCACTTCTGTCTAATAAGAAGGCAGCCTCCATGGTCTGGTAAGAACCTGTATTAGAACCTCTGGTATGAGATGATATTGAATACAGACTGGAGGAGAGAAAGAAAAAGCACTTTCTCCTTTTCCCTACTGCATCCCATTCCTCAGGGATACCAAAGCTATTAGGATTGCAGTACTTCTCTTCTAGTGAAACAATCTTAGTAAAGCACAGTGCTAGAAGAGTGTTTCCCCTTTTAGGAGAGAATGGGATGAAGGACAGTGTAGTTTTTTAAAGTTTCCCATTTTAAAACTGCCATGAGAATTTCATCTCCTAGATGGTTGAGTCTGTGGAATTCCCTTCCCCAGAGAACAGTAGAGGCAGAGTTATTGAGTATTTGTTTCTAAGGCAAAGATTACTTTTTTGACTGAGTCAAAGGTAATTGGGGAGAGAAGCAAGGGGTGAAATTGTCTATATCTGCTTCTAGTTATTTTGTAATGGTCACAGACATCACTTGCACCAATCTCACCTTGAGCAATCCAGTCAGGATAACTCCACCCCCAAAAACCTGGTAATTTTTTCTTTTGTCTGCAACTATTTATCCAATTCTCTTATTGAAAGTTGCTATTAAATCTGTATCTACCAGCTAGTCAGACAATGTATTCCAAATCCTTACTATTTGCATTAAGAATTGTTTTTTTTCTTGTCACCTCTGGCTCTGTTGTCACTTGTCTTTAAATCTATATCCTCTAGTTTTTGATTGTGCAGGCTCAGAAGCTGTTTTTTTTTTTTTATGTCCCCAGTTTCTGCTTTTAGGGGATACAACCCCAGTTTTTATCACTTTGGTCCCTCTGTCCTGAACCATTCTAGTTTATCTCTTCTATGTCCTTAAGCAGAAGACTCTTTCCAGAATTGGTCATGATGCTTAAGCTGGTGTTAAACAAGCATTTTTAGTTTTAGTAAAACTTCTTGATCTGTGTATTTTGTGTATGAAATGTGAGATTCTATCTACCATTATCACCTGCAGATGAAGAGGACCATCTGGACCATTGTACCTATATATGGCATTTTGATAATTCTATATTTACTTAAAGCCCCCACCACCACCAAGTCTCATTTGGCTCTCCATTGTTTTCTAGATTTCCTCCATTTATAAAGTACTTTTATTCTATCCTTTTTAAAGTCCAAAGTGTAATAATTCCTATCTGGCAAAGTTCTTATCCTTTCACTTAAATTTATATTATTGTGATGCTGAAGACCTGTTTGTTTGTAGATTCGAACCTGGCTTTATTTTCTGCTCATCAATCCCAAACTGCCATTTATTATGATCAGTTAATGGAGAAGCTGCAGAAGATGAACCAGACTGTATGCATGGTGATGTACATGATTGACCACCTTGAGCTTGGAGTAAGCCAGAGGTTGAACAGCATCCAGCACTTCCTGAGCTGGACAGGTAAAGAACTGAGTAGAAGTGCATTTCAATGTTCCTGACTGGAGTGCTTCCCAGACTTTCCCATTGTGATCCCATAGGAGAAGGTGAGGACTGCAGATGCTGGAATCGGAGCTGAAAAATGTGTTGTTGGAAAAGCGCAGCAGATCAGGCAGCATCAAAGGAACAGGAGAATCGACGTTTTGGGCATAAGCCCTTCATTCCTGAAGAAGGGCGTATGCCCAAAACGTCGTTTCTCCTGTTCCTTTGATGCTGCCTGACCTGCTGCGCTTTTCTGGCAAAACATTTTTCAACACTGTGATCCCATATCATGGCTTGAAAACTTTTGGTACCCCTCTAGTGAGAACTGAACAGATTAAGGATCTATGAGCAGGGGCTTATTAGTTGGTGTTACATTGTTAAACTTAGTCACAGCTCCCATAACTTTTTTAGAGCTCAGGACCCAAGAATATGAGCTCACAACTGTGCTTGGGGTCCCAACTACACTTTGATAATAGAGAAGAGAATCCCAATGGGTGCAACTGTTCATGTGAAACTTTCTGATATTTGTATGAACAATGTCCATTCTCATCAAGTCTTTGTGAATAAACAAATGCTCAAAATCTGTTTATGGGGTGGATCTGTTCCAAAATAATGGTTGCCACAGTCACCGACACAAGTTGTTTAAGATGTGATGGTATTATTCAAAAATGATGGTTTCTATTGGAATAGTGGTAGTTGGGTATTGAGACCTAATGTTGTTTTACAGTAAAGTTGAATTAGAGACTTATTTATATAAATTCCCTTGTTCACACTTGTGCGCACTCACATCTTCAGTGACTGAGTAGGCTTGTTCACTCTGTCTGCTTTTTCTTTTTCTTTCTCTTTTCTCTTCTTTTCTTGTATTTTTAGCTTGGGTTTTTTTCTACTTGTCTTCTGGAGAAGTCATGGAGGCAGCAGTGGTGATGGCATTGAGGCTTTGTCAGGACCTGAATGGCTGGCTGAGGTAGTAAGGAAGGGTCTCCCAGCATCTGTGGTTGTGGCAAGAACAGGCAGTCTGAGGTCTCCCAGAGAGTGGCCCAAAGCAAAGGAGATTGAAGAGTGCGAGCCCAGCATGGCAAAGCACTTAAAGGCTGTTTAAAATTTGACTTTATTTCTTTTATTTTTCTAGTCTGTACCTAAGATTTTGCACCTAGGTACCTTTTGTACCTAAGATGGCACCAGGAATGACTACGCTGTACATTTTTCACTATACTCTTCTGTATTTGACTATACATGACAATCAAATCTAATATTAATTCCATCTTTTTAATGTAACAATAAATAACTCCATTTGAAGTGCTGTTCTAGTGAGAAACTTACATGGGAAGCTTTTTCTTTTGGAACCTTCTATTTATTAAATATGAATTTGAGCATTGACAAATTTTTGTTGACATAATTTTGTAAAGCTGTTGTAAATCTTGTGGGTGGGGTGGGGGTTGGGGGGGCATGGAAAAAGAAAATGCTGAGAATATTGCCAGTCCACATTTCTGGAAGTCCCCTGCAGATGCAACTCTGAGTCAGCTATCCAGTGAGGTATAAGATGCTGCAAACCTAACACCCAGTGAAACAGCAGAATATCCTATTGTTATCCAAACATGTTTTGGAGCAATGTGTTGCATCAGAAAAATCTGGTTGCTTTACTAGCATTTAGTCTGCTAGCTTCAAACCAATTGGTTGTAAAATTCAGCAAGGACCAGGTTTGAATGACTTTCCTGTTTTGTATGGCTGTTTTCTTTTAAGTACTCTTGTGTGTCATGACAGATACTCCAGATAATTTGGCTGTTAGTCTTTCGAAATGTTGTGTGTAAACTGTTGTGATTTATGACCATGCTAGGTCTAGATTGTAAACTCTGCTTTTTGCTTTTTTACACTTTTACCATATTTTTGAAATGACCTTCACAGACTTTTGGATTGCAGTGATTTGTTATTACAGACTAGTAATTAACCCACTTATATCATTTTCTGTACTGAATTTATATTTTCAGGAAACAACCTTCACGTGATCTATACCTGTACAGTACATGTCAGTTATTTTCTGGTCGCAGCCTTCATCATGACATTCTTGCAAACGCCAGGTTTCTCTCGAGCAGTGTTGTTAATCCTGGTGATATTGAATGCTGTCTCCAAGTTCAACCATTGTGTTTCCATGGACTTAAAGTGTCTCAGTCTCTTCCTGTCTATGACGGTAATTGGTAAGTGGAGGAATGAAGGGCATGTTCTGGTTACCTGATGGCTTTTGGATAATTAGCTCAGACATAAGATATTGTAACAAAATTTGAGGCTTGTGCAACAGGTGGGTCAATGTTGAAGTAGATGAAAGAAATCTAGCTTGATGCAGGAAATGAGTTATGGGATTGGTTACATTTCAAACCAGATCTGTCTGGTCCTCAAAAGACAATTACTTTTCAGCAGAAGGGATAACAAACTAATGAGGACTGAAGGCAGTAGGAGTATACTTAAGAGAAATAAGGAGGGCAAAAGGAGACATGAGATAGATTTGGCAAATAGGGTTAAGGAGAATCCAAAGGGTTTTTTTTTTTACAGATTACATTACATTAAGGACGAAAGGATAACTAGGGAGAGAATAGGGCCCCTCAAAGATTACTGTGGAAAAGGACATGAAGATAGAGAATGTAGGGAAATAGATGGTGACATCTTGAAAAATGTCTATATTACATAGGAGGAAGTGCTAGATGTCTGGAAACACATTAAAAGAAGATAAATCCCCAGAATCTGATCAGGTGCACCCTAGAACTCTGGGAAGCTAGGGAAGTGATTGCTGGGCCTCTTGTTGAGATATGTGTATCATCAATAGTCACAGGTGAGGTGCCAGAAGACTGGAGGTTGGCTAACTGTTCAAGAAAGGTGGTAAGGATATGCCAGGGAACTATAGGCCAGAGAGCCTGATGTCAGTGGTGGGCAAGTTGTTGGAGGGAATCCTGAGGGACAGGCTGTACATGTATTTGGAAAGGCAAGGACTGATTTAGGTATAGTCAACATGGCTTTGTGCGTGGGAAATCGTGTCTCTCAAACTTGATTTTGTTACTTCTTCAAAAAACTCAGGATTGAGGGCAGAGCAGTAGATGTGACTTGTATGGACTTCAGTAAGGCGTTCGACAAGGTTCCCCATGGGATACTGACTTAGCAAGGTTACATCTTATGGAATACAGGGAGAACTAGCCATTTGGATACAGAACTGGCTCAAAGGTAGAAGACAAAGGGTTGTTTTTTTCAGACTGGAGGCCTGTGACCAGTGGAGTGCCACAAGGATTGGTGCTGGGTCCACTACTTTTATTTATATAAATTATTTGGATGTGAGCATAAGATGTATAGTTAATAAGTTTGCAAATGTCATCAAAATTGGAGGTGTAGTGAACAGCAAAGGAGGTTACTTCAGATTACAATGGAATCTTGATCAGATGGGCTGAGAAGTGGCAGAAGATAAATGTGAGGTGCTGAATTTAGATAGGATATGCTTTCCTTTACTGGTCAGAGTATTGAGTACAGGACTTGGGAGGTCATGTTGCAGCAGCACAGGACATTGATAAGGCCACTTTTGGAATATTGCATGCAATTTTGGTCTCCTTCTTCCTTTTGGAAAGATGTTGTGAAACTTCAAAGTGTTCAGAAAGAATTTACAAGGATGTTGTCAGGGTTGGAAGAATTGAGCTATAGGGAGAGCTTGGATAGGTGAGGGTGGTATGTGTATGGAATGAGTGCCAGAGGAAGTGGTGGAGGGTGGTACAATTGCAACATTTTAAAAGACATCTGGATGGGTATATGAATAGGAAGGATTTGGAGGGATATTGCCTGGGTGCTGGCAGGTGGGTCTAGATTGGGTTGGGATATCTGGTTGGCATGGATGAGTTGGACCGAAGGGTCTATTTCCGTGCTGTACATCTGACTCTATGAAGGAGAGACTTCAGTCACAAGATTAGGTGGGTAAGTTAGGTTTGTTCTCCCTAAAGCAAAGGAGACCTGCTTTAGTGGTTTATTAACTTTTATTCATTCACGTGGATCTTGGTGGCTGGGCCATCCCTGATGCCCTTGAATGTGAGCTACTGCTTTGAACTGATGTAGTCCCTCTGGTGTAGGTACACCTAAAAATGCTGTTTAAGATATTTCCAGGATCCTGATACTGTGACAATGAAGGAAATTATAGTTCCAAGACTCTGTTGTGTGGTTCAGAGTAGTATTTATGGGTGGTGATGTTATGCATTTGCTGCTCTTCATCTTGAAGCTGGTAGAGTTACTGGAAGTTGCTGTCAAAGGTATCTTCAGTTGTATTATGTTGATGATACATGCTGCCACTCGGTATTAGAGGGTGTAAATATTTTAAGGTGGTGAATGCAGTACCAGTTGTATGGGCTGGATGGTATTGAGCTACTTGTTTTTGGGGCTACATCCAACTAGGCAGTTGTATCACATTCCTGACTGATTCTTTGTAGATAGTAGACAGGCTTTGGGGAGTTGGGCAGTGAGTTAAATATTGCTGAATTCCCAGCCTCTGCCCTGCTGTAGTTGCAACAATGCTTTGTTTGCTTTAGTTCCATTTTTGGGTCAATCTTGATGGTGAGAAATTCAGTGTTGATATTTGTTGTGGATTAGAAGTAAAGATTATGACAACTTTGGAAAAGGGAAATACAGAAATGCTACCCTTTAGCTGATACGTGAAGACTGAGGACACCAACGTTAAGCTATTATAGAAATAAGATGCAGCAGAGATGTTTGGAAGAACCTTTATTACTCTGCTAACGACTTGAAATATGCTGTTTATAAGGATGGTGGAAGTAGATATGAACAATTGTTTTTAACTGGAAACAGTATGAGCAGTTTGAGGTACTTTGTCGGGGGATGGAGCACTGGAATGGGACTGATGTTTTCTGCTGTTCAAAGGGCTGGCAGGGACTGAAAGGCCTTGTTCAGTGTTTTTCAAATGCTTCTATGCCGTTGAATGTATTGAATCTGCTGTGCAATGAGCTAAAGGGTGACCTAATGATTTTCAATTCCACTTTCCTGTCTTTGTCTATAATGCTTGATTCCCTTACTGGTTCAAAAATCTCTCTATCTCCGAACTGAATACATTTAATGATCCAGCCTCCACACCCACTCTGCTGTTTCTTTTTTTAAAAAAAATTCAAGATTTGCTATCCTCTGAAAAGAGCAAAAAATCTTCCTCGATCTCTGCCATAAAAGGACAATCCTTTACTCTGAGCTCATGTCCTCTGGTCTGAGACACGCTCACACTCTCTCTCAAGGAGGGAAATGAGACATGACCATGTGTATGTTTTAAGAGTGTGCTCCCACACGTCTAAATTCCAATGAGTCTAACCCAACCTATTCCATCTGTCCTTAGAAGAGAACCCTTCCATACCTGCTATCAACCTTCTCTGGATTGTGTCCAATGCTTGTATATGTTGTTAGATAAGGGGATCAAAATTCTTAAGAATATTCTAGGTGTAGTCTAAATAGTGCCTTGCAGAGTTATAGCAAGACCACCCTATGTTTATACTGTTGTACATTCCCATTGAAATGAGAGCCAACATTCCAACTGCCTTCCCCAGTAACTGCTGACATTGAATTCTCACTCGCTTAACTATATTCCTCTGTAGGCTCTTTTGTCATCCTCAGCACTTGCCTTCCCACCTATTTTGTCATCCACTAGCTTATCTGTTCACTTCCATCATTCAAGTCACTAATTCACATCAGAACTAATTGAGGTCCAGCCCTAATCCCTCTGGCACTCCAGCATTACAGGTTGCCATCCTGAAATTTCATCACTTATTCTAACTCTGCTTTCTATTAGACAGCCAATCCTCTGACCATACCAATATATTACTCCCAACACCTATGGGCTCTTGTCTTATTAAATCGCAGTACCTTTTATCAAAATCTTTGGGATGTTGAAATATTTTCCCTTGCTGTATTCTGCTTGAAAACTCCAAGTATTCTAATAAGTGTGCCAGGCATGATTTACCCTTCATGGAGCCATAGTGACTCTGCTTGATTATATTATGTATTTTGAAATCTTCTGCTATTACATCATCCATTTTTGTTAGTTTCCCAATAACAAATGTTAACCTAATTGGCCTACTGTTAACTGTTTTTGATCTTCCCTGTTTTGGAAAAAGGTGTTAACAGTTTCCTAGTCTGCTGGGATATTAAGAGTCTAAGGATTCTTGGGCAATTAGCACCAGTGCATCCACCATATCAGAAGCTACTTTCCTATCCTAATATGCAATCTATCAGGTTCAGGAGACATTAACAGTCTTTAACCCCATTAGATTCTCTCATTTACTTTTCCTATTTGCATTTTCTTTTGTGTGAGTTAGTTATTGTATTTATTTCTTCCTCTCATTTTGCCCATTGATTATTTGGTATTTTTGGGATGATACCAAAGAGAACTGGTACAACGAATTGAGTCAACTCCTTTGCTATTTTGTTGTTCCCCTTTCTCTTTTCTTTAGACTCCTCTATGGGACCAATGTTAACCTTTCTTTTCCTTTTGAAGACACTTCTTTACTGTCTGTTTTTTGGTATTGCTTACTAGTTTAACTTTGTTTCTTCTTCTCCAGTCTTTTCAAAATCTTTTGGCTTAAATTTAGTCTTTGCCACATTGTATGATTTTTGTTTTTTGAATTTATTAACCTTAACATCTTTGGTTAACAAGGTTGTCTTATCCCCTTGCTGGAACCCTCCTTCCTCACTGCGATATATCCTTGTTAAGTCATGAACTATTTTCTTAAACATCTGCCATTGTTCATCATCTGTTCTGCTAAATTCCTTTCTCAGTTCTCTGGCTATATCTCCCCTCATTCCTTTGTAATTACCCTTATTAAACTTTGATGTTGTTTCTGACTCAGTTTGCTCACAAGCAATCTGTGCTAAATTCTACCATATTATGGTCACTGTTTCCTAGTTGATCTTTTATTTTTAATATCATTTATTAAACCTGTCTCCGTACACCTTACCAGATTCAAAATAGTCTGATTCATAACAAATTGAAAGGAAGTGTCTTAAATATTCCATGAATCCTCCCTCATGGTTACCTCTGCCAATTATCTCCTGATTTTATTCTGTCCTACTGTATAGGTATTGTTCAGGGCCTATATAGTACTCCTATTTCTTTCCTTCACTCATATAGGTTCTACATCATCTGATCAAAGATGATTTCCTATTGAACCTATTCCAGATTGTGGTAGCCAAAGATTTTTCAACAACCTTTCCTTTCTCTTTCCTTTTTTTTTTTGAAAAGTCTCTCACACCTGAATGTCTCGTTACCAGCTTTGATTATATTGTAATCTTATCTCAATAAATGGCTGTACAATCATACCCATTTATACTATCAATTTTATTTTGATTGCTATTGCACTTAAGTTTTTAAAAGTTAGAAGTTTAAAAACTTTGACTTTTTATTTTCCTCCTTCAACCCTAATGTCTGTTTGTATACTCTCGTCTTGTCTTGCTCTAGGTATCATTACCTTAATACGGTAAGGAATCTGTTAATTGGTACCCAAGCCTTTGGAATTCTCATGCTAACAGATCTCATCAATTAGTATTTGTGAGTGGTCCTGACTATTCATTTTAAAAATGAACATTTTCATCTTGTGCCAATGATGAGTCAAGTTCTCCCAGTCATCACTCACACCTCTCATGTAAATGTGCATTGCCTATATGTGCCAAATGCAAGGGAGGCTGCCACAGCTACATTGCAATACAGTCATCCCTTTTTGGATTTGTAAGTTTTTATATTTCCCCTTGTCTAACCAAAGCCATCCCACACCCACACCCTGGTTTACGTACTCTCCACAGCCCTAGTCAACCATGTTGCTGCGGGTCTAGAATCGCACTTCGGGCAGATTTCATTTCCTAATGGTCATTTGTGAACCAGGTGAGTTTCTGCTGCAGCTGTTGATGGTTTTATGCTGGTGTCCTGTCCAATATCTATTCCTCAATCAGCATCACACAAACTGACTGACGAGACATCACCGTGTGAGTGTGATACTGAGACAGTGACTACTCTCTTCAAACATACTTCATTATAAACTGTTTTGAGGCATTAGGTAGTCATGAGAACTTGTATGTAAATGTGAGATTTTCTTTTTAAATTGAATTGTTTACTGGCTCTTTGAAAGAGGTAGCTTTTTGTCAAGTTCTGTTTGACTTTTTGTTTAGGTAACTGGGTGTTGATTAAATGTTTTAGTTCCTGGAAGAGGAAATCTCTACAATGTCATCCATCTACGCCCATCATTGAACCTTTAACCATCTATGACTCAGTGAAGACTGGATTTTGCACCTCCACACCTGAGCGGTATGGATTGTACTTTATGGCTTTTTGACATTAATTTACTTCCTGTATCACTGACTTGCAAGGATAACCAGTTCCCCTCAATGGCTCATCAGCTGATGAGCCATTCAAATTTGGGCAGTCTCTAGTTTTAATTTAGTATCTGTCAATTGATCTGACTTGGACAATGGTGGAAATGCTTAATTTTCCTTTCTTTTGGGCTAGGAGAAATAGAGCCAAGACGCTCATGCTTTTGGTTGTTATCCAGTGATTCTCCCTGTTGGGGCATGGTTTATATTTTCTTTGTTTAACTGAAGTGCACATAATAAAAATGTGAAAAATAAACCTCTTTACTTTGGTTTCCCAGGTATGACATCCTCAGCTTAGAGGAAGAACTTGAGAAACTGGAATGTGATGGCCTGCAAGGTAAAAAAAAAAGTCACAAATGGCATAGGGGTTTGGAAGTGGTATTTGGAAAATGTAATTGTCACTTCATATTGTCATGGTGTAAGAATGAGAAGAGTAAATTTGAAGAGGAGCTCAGTATTAACTACATAAGTATGGATAGCAAATGCTGTTGAAGGTCTCCAATTCAGAGAAGCTTTGAGTTGATAGATTCTTGAGGAAATGTGAATGGAGAAGCCATAGCATAAATGTGCAGTCTCTGGCATGGCATGAATAAAAATAAGTTAAATAACAAGTAAGCCTTTGGAAATGAATGCAAAGGCTAATGAGGTGGGAAAACTGAATAACACCTTGGTTATGGAGGATGTCATAGGAACATAAGGGATAGGAGCAGAATAAGCCATTTGGTCCATTCAGTCTGCTCTGCCATTTGAATATGGCTGATTGTTTCTTGATCTTATTCTCCTGCCTTCTCCGTATAACCCTTGATCCCTTACTAATCAAAAACCTATCTATCTCTGTCTTAAATACACTCAATGATTTGATTGCTACAGCCTTCTGTGGCAAACAATTCCAGATTCACCACCCTTCTGGCTGAAGAAATTCTTCCTCCTCTTAACTTTTAAAGGATCATCCCTTCATTGAGTTTGTGCCCTCTGGTCCTAATCTCTCCTATTGGTGGAAACATTCTTTCCATATCTATTCTTTCTAGGTATTTTGTGAATTTCAATCAGATTTTTCCTTTTGATCTGTCTAAACTCCATTGAGTCCAAATCCAGAGTTTGAATTGCTTCTCATATGCCAAGCTCTTCATCCCTAGGATCATTCTTGTAACTTCCTCTTGACTCCCTCCAAAGCCAGCACATTCCTTCTTTAGAATATGGAGCCCAAACTGCTCTCAATATTCCAAATGTGGCATGACTAGAGCCTTATCCAGCTTTAGCAATAGTTCCTTGCTATTGTATTGTAATCCTCATGAAATGAATGCTAACATTACACTTGCTTCCAAACTGCCAACTGAAGCTGCATGTTAACCTTAAGTGAGTCCCGAACTGGGACTTCTAAGGCCCTTTGTGCATCAGATTTCCAAAGCTTTTCCCTGTTTACAAAATAGTCGACGCTTCTATTCTTCTTACCAATGTGCATAACCTCACACTTCCCACATTGTATTCATCTGCTACTTCTTTACCCACTCTCTCCTAGCTTTCTTCCTGTTTGTCCTATATAGTGTTTTGTGCAGTCCTTGCATGGGATTTTGTACACTACATTAGTTTTGCTCGTGCTGGGTATCGGGTCCTTCGTTCTGGTGAGTTGTTGTCTGAGGGTGGCTGTTGGTTTGTGTGCTGTTATAAGTCCTTGTGGTCGCAGTAGTCTGGCTGTCATTTCAGAGATGTTCTTGATGTATGGTAGTGTGGCTAGTCCTTTGGGTTGCGGCATGTCCTCGTTCCATTGTCTTTCCCTTAGGCATGAAATTGCGAGGATATCCATTTTTGGCGAATACCTTGTAAAGGTGTTCCTCTTCCTCTTTTTGCAGTTCTGGTGTGCTGCAGTGTGTTGTGGCCCTTTTGAATAGTCTGGCTGTCATTTCAGAGATGTTCTTGATGTATGGTAGTGTGGCTAGTCCTTTGGGTTGCGGCATAACTACTGCGACCACTAGGACTTGTAACAGCACACAAACCAACAGCCACCCTCAGACAACAACTCACCAGAACGAAGGACCCGATACCCAGCATGAGCAAAACTAATGTAGTGTACAAAATCCCATGCAAGGACTGCACAAAACACTATATAGGACAAACAGGAAGACAGCTAACGATCCGCATCCACTAACATCAACTAGCCACGAAACGCCACGACCAGCTATCCTTAGTAGCCACACACGCAGACGACAAGCAACATGAATTCGACTGGGACAACACTACCGTTATAGGGCAAGCCAAACAAAGAACAGCCAGGAAATTCCTAGAAGCATGGCACTCATCCACAAACTCCATCAACAAACACATCGACCTGACCCAATATACCGGCCACTACAGCGGACAGCTGAAACTGACAACCGGAAGCGGCAGGGACAGGCCACTATAAATGCCGGAGGAAACACCACAGAAGCGCTTCACAGGAGGCTCCCAAGCACTGAGGATGTCACCTAGACAGGGGACGAAACGTTTGCAACAAAAACTTCCAGCTTGGCGAACAGAACCACAGCAACGAGCACCCGAGCTACAAATCTTCTCTCAAACTTTGATGCCCTTTAGTTCCTTTTATCCACATTGTAAATATATAACATGAATGGTTCTGATCCCAACATGGACCCTCTGTGGAACTGCACTAGTCACCCCCCATTATTGTGTTTTTTTTTCCCTCTGGTTTTTAAACACTTCCCAATCCTTTGGTTTCCCACTATTCTTCACCACATTTGTATGCTTTGTTTTGCTGTTATGCTGTCTCTGACTTTTCTTGTGGCCATGGTTGCCTCATCCGCCACTTAATGTTTCTTGTTCCTTGGGATTAATTTTTGCTGTGCCTCCTGAATTACCCACACAAACTCATGCTATTGGTGCTCTGATGTCTTAAAGGCTCCCCTTTCAATCAACTTTGGTTTTCTCCTCCCTCATGTCTTTAATTACTTTTAGTCAGGTGTGATACATCACCTCTGATTACAACTTCTTCAAACTGGACTGGTGAGAGGTGAACACAACTGTGGCTCGTAGTTGGAATAGTACATGATTTTAGGGATGGATGGAAAAATGCTAGCAATTTTGAAAGAGGTAAATGAAAACTGATGAAAGGAAGGAGCTAAGTGGCTAAGATTGTGGCCAAGAATGTAGGTCTGCTGGAGAATCGGGTGGTGGAGGGATAATATGCAACCAGGAACTGGCAGAGTTGAGCAAATATACTCAATCAACCTATAATAAAGGGAAAGAGAAGGTAATTACCATAACTACTACTAGAGGAAAAAGTACTAGGGAAACTATTATGGCTAAAGACTAATATGTCCTCTGGATCTGATGCATTGCAAGATAATGGATGTGCTGATAGCAATCATATGAGAATCCTTAGATTCATGAAAAATCCCAGAAGACTGGGAAACTGCCAATGTAACACCTCTTTGCAAAGAGGGAAGATAACACAAAACTGCTGATTGTAGGCCAATTAGGCTAACAGTTGTTATTGAGGAAATGTTAATTAGATTAGATTACTTAGTGTTGAAACTTTGGCCCAACAAGACCACACCAACCCACCCAGACCCATTCCCCTACATTTACCCCATCACCTAACATGATAGGTGAATTGGCCATGCTAAATTGCCCAATTTGCACATTTTTGGACTGTGGGAGGAAACCCATGCAGACACTGGGAGAATGTGCAAACTCCACACAGTCAGTCGCCTGAGGTGGGAATTGAACCCAGGTCTCTGGCGCTGTGAGGCAGCAGTGCTAACCACTGTGCTGCCTGAAATGTTAGGGTCTATTTTGAAGAATGTAATAACAGATGAAAAATGCAAATATAATCAAGCAGAGTCTCTGGCTTTGTAAAGGGTAAATTTTGCCTGACAAATTTATTATAATTCTTTTGAGGAGATTTCAAGCAGATAGAGGAACCAGTAGATGTCATATATTTGAATATTGAAAAGCCAGTTGATACAGGTACTGCGTGGTTAACAAAATAAGAGCTCATGGTGTTGGGAGTAATCTATTTATATGGTGAGAGGATTGGCTAACTAATAGAAGGAATCTTTAACAAACCTGAAGATCCTTGCTGGGTTGCACAACCGTCTAAGGTAAACAAAAATCTATTGTTGGTTCACAAAAAAAACTCTAAAGTTAGATCTCCAAAACACACACTAAATAAACTACCATGGCTAAGAAATGCAAATTTATCTATTAACTCAGGCGCGCACAACCCAGGTGCTACTAATTCAATAACCAAAACACACTCTTACAATAAATGATATTTAATCACTTTCTTTTTCCATCATGACATACCGGTGTTAGGGTCTCTGTAAAATGTTTGATAGGTTGATTCAAGGTATGAAGGGATTTTCTGAGGAGGTTGGGTTTGTACTCACTGGAGTTTAGAAGAATGAGAGGCAACCTTTATTGAAACATTTAGGGAATTTGACAAGGAGGTATGAAGAGGTTCACAGAATTTCAATTATTACAGTGCAGGAGGTGGCCATGGGGTCCATTGTGCCTGCAGCAGCTATTCAGATAATCAGTGTTACCTAGTGCCAATCTCCTGTGCTTTTTTTTTGTCCACTATACCCTTTTACATCATTTCTATCCAAATGATAATCCAACAGCCTCTTGAATGTCTCAGTTGAACCTGTCTCCATGTTTCAAAATCCTAACCACTTTATTTTTCATGTAAAAGTTTGTTTTCTTCCACTATCCTTGTTTCATTTGCACATCACTTTAAACCCATACCCTCTGGGAACAGTTTTTTTTCTTGTTTACTCTGTTCAGCCCCTGCTCATGATTTTGAGAAAAAAATTATTAAACTTCATCTCAGCCTTTCCTTCTCTTGAAGGAGAACAGTCCCATCCTCACTGCTCCAGTTCCTCATCCAGGTCACTTCTTGTGTTTACTTTAGGACAAGAGGGTATAATCTCAGTCAAGGGTCACCCAATCAAGACATCCAGAGGAATTTCTTATGAATGTGTGGAATTTTTTAATTGTAGATGCTGCAAAGTATTTACAAGACTGAAAATTTTAGTAAATATTGGAATTGAGTTATGGTAGTGAGGCAGGTAAGTGGATCAGATCAGCCATGATCTCATTTAAATGGCGAAGCAGGCTCAACAGGCTGAATGACCTACTTCTCCGATGGAAGTATGATAGTGCAGTTGAGATGTTTGACACTTCAGTTAACACTCTTTCTCAGGTGGACAAATGTCAGACTGGGGAGAGAGACAGACGCTTTAATATAGCACCTTTATCTCCTCAAAGTTTCACTGCATCACCCAACCGAATTTCTTGGATATACAGGGACTTGTATGTGTATTTTAAATGGGTACTAAAAATAATTATCAGTTAGTTGGTTCTGTCAATACTTTTATTACTGGAAGCTGAGATTAGCCTAAACTAGTGAAAGCAGGGAACACCATTCAATTATATTCTTCCTCTGATTAAGTCAGTGAATGTATTTGAGGTATTTGGTTAAAGTAGTGACTCTTTGCAACATTTCAATTTTAAATTTACTCTATTGCTTTTGAGTTTAATGCTCATGCCAGCAGACAATTTTCAGTGAACTTATAAAGGATTTCACTCCCCATCCTTCAAATCTCCAGAAAAAGGATGTATTGAAGTAGTTAATCTATTTAAATCGTGGATATTCCATAGCTACATATTCAGGATTGACACTGCCAGATTTTATTAAACTAATAACACTGGCTGCAACTTGGAAGTTTGTGCTCTGAAAAGGTGCCACATATTGGCCAAGAAATTGTGTGGGGTAGGGGAATGTGAGGTTTTGGTCACTATGTAAGACTGTTTTCCTTGAACCATATTCACGCTCTCTTTCGCTCTGTAATAAAATTTTCTTTTATGTTGCTGTTTTTTGCCAAATGATTTTGAGTCTCATTTAAATCTCAATTCTTTTGTCAAATGGAATTGTTTCTTTGGAAACAAAAACAGAAACAGGAAAAGCTCAGCAGGTATGGCAGCATCTTTGAGTGACCCTTTCTTTCAACTCAACTTGAACAGTAATTCTTTTCTCTCCACAGATGCTGCCAGATCTGCTGAGCTTTTCCAGCAATTTCTGTTTTTGTCTCTGATTTACAGCATCTGCATTTCTTTTGTTTTTTTTAAATTCCGAATGGTTTCTTGCTGTTTGCTCTCTATATATTTTCATGATTTTGCGCACCATTATCAAAATCTCCTACTAACTTTTCTGTTGAGAACAACTGCAGTTTCTGCAACCTACCAGCATAACTGAAATTCCTCTTCTCTGGAACTATGCTCGTAAAACTTCTTTGCTTTGAGAAGTTGCTTGAACTACATGATGTCTTAACCTTTTTCAGTCTGGAGTGTTCATTTGAAAAGTACAATTTATGTAGATTTGGAAATCACAAATATACAGAATTGTCCCATTCTTGAGAAACCTCATCAGGAAAAGGAAGGAACTTGAGCTAATTTTTTTTTAAAAACTCTGATTCAGATAACTATGATTTGCGGAACATAAGAAGCAATACACTGATAAAGACTCCTGTCCAGGCATCATCACAAACTACAACACAAAAGGAATACGCCTCCAAAGTTCCTGTAACCTCCATACCCATCTTGAAGAAAAGGCTAGGATTGACCAACTCTGCCCATTGGGAGGCCACTCAGAGAAAAGTATGTTCATCCTTTCAAACAAAAAATCCACAAATGTAGCTGACCTTTGGGAACAAGGTATTTATTTGGCTTATGCATTTCAATTTAATGGAAATACTTGCTCTTGAGTTTGGATAATCCATCTCTCCTTCCTGTTTGTGTTCATGAGAATGTAACTGGTTTAACGACCAGTTCCTTCCAGCAAAGCCCTCCAAGGTGATTTGTATTGATTGTATCCTACCCATGAAAATTAGATTGTCCAAATGACAAGTGTCACCAAGTGACAAAAGAAGTTTCATGTAATTCAACCAGATGTTATAACTGTTGATGCTTATTGATAAGTGGAGTTTTTTCTTTACAAACTTATTGGACAGCAGAAAGTTCTCTGCTTCGTGCAATTCCTTTATTCTTGGCTCATCTTGAGACTACTAAGCTCTCTTAAGGATTATTTACCTCGACTGTCATACTAACTTACCATTTTGACATTTACCAAGTAAACTGTGGCAGAAAACCATGCCATCGTAGCTTCAAGTAGAATCCCTGTCCTAACAGTTGGTTTTCACCAGAGTTGAGATGGTGGGGTCATTCAACCTAGCATCAGCACTCAAGCTAAGGAAGTGAGGAGATGAAGCAAGATTTCCCATTTTAAAGGGTTTGCAGTCATAGAACAGTGCAGCACAAGAACTAGTCTTTTTACCCACTGTGTTGGTGCTGTCTGTATCCCTTTATGTCCTGGCTGTTCCTGTGCCTAATTGCTGCTTAAATTTTGCTATTGTATCTGCTTTTGGCACCAACTGTGTTTTGCAAAAAAAAATTAATTGCCTTGTCTGTTTTTTTTTAAAACTTTACCTCCTCACCTTTAAACTTATGCCTCCTGGTATTTAACATTTCCATCCTGGGAAAAAAGACTCTGACTATCCAACCTATCCATGCCTCTCAAACTTTTGTGCTTTGATCACACTGCCCTCACACTCTCTGCTCTAGTGAAGTCAAACAATTTGATTGTCCAACCTCTCCTTCTAGCTAAAACACTTCAATTCAGGGCAACATCCTGGTAAATGTCTTTTGCAGCTCTCCAAAGCTTC
The DNA here is from genome assembly GCF_037043375.1 of Chiloscyllium plagiosum. Classification (NCBI taxonomy): domain Eukaryota; kingdom Metazoa; phylum Chordata; class Chondrichthyes; order Orectolobiformes; family Hemiscylliidae; genus Chiloscyllium; species Chiloscyllium plagiosum. Next base: position 126,063,143 of record NW_028270143.1, read on the forward strand.
CATTTCCTCCCTACAGTGTGATGACCAGAACTGTGCACAATAGTTTTATAGAAATAAAAGATAGGTGTTGAAGTGCCCATTGTCCATGACTAAGTTACTGGGTGAAGTGAATCAGGTTTCAAACAGTTGATTCCTTTTTTTTAATTAAATGTGCATGAGTGATGAATTTCTCAAAACACTAGTACCAGCAGATCAAATGATTAGGCTGGATTGACTGGTGACTTTTTTTATTTTGTCTTAGGAAGCCTGGAAAAATCCTTTGGAAGAGGGGCTCAGCTCTGATGAAACTAGATCACAAAGGCAAAGAAAAAAAATGTCTAATCAGCTGTTTGATCAGATTTGAAATATGAAGATTCCCTGATTGGTCAGAATTTTTAACTGAATTTGAAGTTAAAAAGAAGGCTCTAGTTAGAAAGTGGGGTGAGTGAAAGAAAATTTGCGGTGGGCTGTGGAATCCAGGACAAAAAGGGTCTTCAAACAGCAATGTCCTTGGCTTGGATCTCATGGCCAGATTTCAAACTCTAGCATGGAGGACTTGGGAATCTAGCATTAATAATCCAAAGAGCAATGCTACTGAGGCAGGAAAAGTGAGAGCTTGCTTTATAGGAATAGCTACAATTAAAGAAAAATACAAGTGAATTTTTTTTAAAAATCTGACTTTGGGGTTTCAGCTGAACTCCATTTGAGGATCTCCTCCAATCAAGAGATCTGCTGATTACCAGTGGGATAGGACCAGCTTAGTGATGAGCAATTGGAGCATTCCTGGCTTGTAATATTTCTTTTATTATTGTCTACATTCTGAGTAAGTAATGCACTTTTGTTGTTTTAGGCAAGGGATGATGCACCCCAGAGTCACCATGTGTGGATGCTTGAAAGTGAAACTTTCAATCTCAATAATTCTGCTGCCAGTAGTGGGTGAGTACCTGATGTGCTGCAATGTAAGGCTGGAGTGCCATAGAGGAAAAGGTGTTTCAAACCAATATTCTGGGAAGGCAGGTGGTGAAACCAGGAAAATTAGGTGGATGAGCAGAAACTACAGAGGAAGTGAAGAAAGCTAATAGGAAATGCTAGAAGCTGATTTTTAGTAGATTGATGCATGTGGTACCATGATGTACTGGTAGTTATGCGTGACAGTATGGTAAAGAAAGTAGGGGGTCTTGGTGAGCAGGTATAGAACGAGAAAAATCACCAATTCATCTGGCTACCCCTAGAGTTGGAAATACTTGAACATATCACTTCTGTTGTACAATGTTTCTCTCATACACTTTTATGCAGGTTCTGCTTGCTGAGGTCTATCACCTCCTGAACTTGTCCAATCTGATCAAAAACTGACCGTGATGAATTTTGGGCTGATGGGGCTTGTAAAGGGGCCAATATAACTGCTTTTATTTACTTCCTTCATACTTTCTTCCCCCCTTGACCCCTCTTGCTGTCTTTTTTTGTATTTCTTCTGAGGAAGCTATCATTTGTGTCCATTGACCTTTCAAATTCTGAACTCCATCTGGGAATGTTCAAGCTGATACTTCCCTTCAGGATCTTTTTACATTTTGTAATAGTAAAAAGCAAAAAAAAAATCATCATCCTTGTTTTTGTACCTAGGGGTATATATTTCAGAATGTGGGCTTTGCCTATCCTTAATTGCCTTTGATAATGGTAGTAAACTGCCACCCTGAGCCACTAAAAGTCTTCTGGGTTTAGGTATGCTCAGTGCTGTTAGGGAGGGATTAAACAGAAGCAAGCAGGCAATTTTCATTAAGCTTTGTTTGGAGTTTTGGCTAATCTTGTGGGAAGGATGTAAAATGTGCTTTGTAGAATTCCTGGGATCTCACTGGGTGAAATGCTCCAGCTGTAGAAATATTTAAGAAGCTGTCTTTTTTCCATTGAGCTAAAACTTTGAGGTGACATGAATGAGTTTTGTGTAATTGTAAGACACACTGTTTCCCTTTTTGGTCAGTGAGGATGCAATGTAAATATCAGTTTATGATCTGAGTCAGGGGAAATTTGAGGGTGATTAGATTGCTTGATTCTTCAACTACTGCCAGAAGAAAGGTGATCTTTTAAACAGAAGGATGTATTGGGTTTATTGTGATCGGCAAAAGAATTGACTTTCATATGAAGTACCTGGTTGTTCTCATCCAGGTGTTGGAAAAGCACGGCAGGTCAGGCAGCATCCGAGGAGCAGGAAAATTGACGTTTCAGGCAAAAGCCCTTCATCAGGAATGCAGGCAGAGTGCCTGAAGGGTGGAGACATAAATGAGAGGAGGGTGGGGGTGGGGAGAAAGTAGCATAGAGTACAATAGGTGAGTGAGGGAGGGGATGAAGGTGATAGGTCAGAGGGGAGTAGATAGGTGGAAACGATAGGTAGGTCGGACAAGTCATGGGGACAGTGCTGAGCTGGAAGTTTGGAGCTGGGGTGAGGTGGGGGAATGGGAAATGAGGAAACTGTTGAAGTCTACATTGATGCCCTGGGGTTGAAGTGTTCCGAGGCGGAAGATGAGGCGTCAGGTGGTGAGGGAGTGGCGGTGAAGGAGGCCCAGGACCTGCATGTCCTCTGCAGAGTGGGAGGGGGAGTTAGTGTTCTGCCATGGGGCAGTGGGGTTGAGTAGTGAGGGTGTCCCGGAGATGACGCCTACTCGCAGAGTGCTTAGGAGAGCCTGTCTCCCCAGTGGAGACCGCATCGGGAACAACTGATACAATAAATGATGTGTGGAAATGCAGGTGAAACTGGATGTGGAAATCTCCTTTGGGGCCTTGGATGGAGGTGCGGGGGAATAGTGTGGGCGCAGGTTTTGCAATTCCTGTGGTGGCAGGGGAAGGTGCAGGGAGGGGAGGATGGGTTGTCAGTGGCATGGACCTGACGAGGTGGTCATGGAGGCAAAGGGTCTTTATGGAAAATGGATAGGGATGGGGAGGGAAATATATCTCTCTGGTGGGTGTGTTTGTAGGTGGCGGAAATGGTGCAGGATGATGTGATGTATATGGAGGTTGGTGGGGTGGAAGGCGAGGACCAGGGGAGGTTTTGCTCTTGTTGCAGTTGGAGGGGTGGGTTTCGAGGGTGGAGGTGCAGGATGTGGATAAGAAGTGCTGGAGAGCATCAACCACCATGTGTTCTGTGGTGGAACTAGTCCTCCTGCGAACAGATGTGGCATGTTTGCAGGAGGTAAGGTGGGAGGAGGTCTCTACAATTTCCCCTCCGACATGGTCATACGTACATACAAACAACCAACCAACACCGCCCCGTGGCCGAACACTTTAACTCCCCCTCCCACTCTGCCGAGGACATGCAGGTCCTGAGCCGCCTCCATTGCCACTCCCTTAACACCTGATGTCTAGAGGAAGAACGCCTCATCCTCTGCCTCGAGACCCTCCAACCCCATGGCATCAATGTGGATTTCACCAGTTTCCACATTTCCCTTCCATTTAACCCCCCCCCAACAACACCACCACCTTACCCCAGTTCCAACCCCTTCCAGCTCAGCACAGTTCTCATGACCTGTTCCATCTTCCTTCCCACCTATCTGCAGCACCCTCCCCTCTGACCTTTACCCCCAACTCCATCTACCAATTGCACTCTCAGCTACCTTCCCCTCAGCCCCACCCCCTCCCATTTATCTCTCTTCCCGAGGCTCCTGGCCTCATTTCTGATAAAGAGCCTTTTGCCCCAAAACATCCCTGCTCCTTGCATACTGCCTGACCTGCAGTGCTTTTCCAGCACCACAGTCTTGACTCTATCTCCAGCATCTGCTGTACTCCCTTTTGCCTCATCCAGGTGGTGTTGTGCCAAAACGAAAGACTGGAACTGTCATTCTATTCCATGCTTGTGTTTTCTGGAAGCAAATGAGAATCCATAAGGACTGTATATTTCCACCTCTTGGTTTTCCCCCACTTTTCTTTTCTTTTCCCAGGACTATTCCTGATGTCGTGCCCATAGAGTCATAGAGATGTACAGCTTGGAAACAGACCCTTCGGTCCAACTCGTCCATGCCGACCAGATATCCCAACCCAATCTAGTCCCACCTGCTAGCACCCAGCCCATATCCCTCCAAATCCTTCCTATTCATATACCCATCCAGATGCCTCTTAAATGTTGCAATTGTACCAGCCTCCACCACATCCTCTGGCAGCTCATTCCATACACATACCACCCTCCTGAAAACGTTGCCCCTTAGGGTATCTTTACCTTCTCATCCCAAACCTATGCCCTCTAGTTGTGGACCCCCCCCACCCCAACCCAGGGAAAAGACTGTCTATTTATCCTATCCATGCCCCTCATGAGTTTATAAACTTCTATAAGGTCTCCCCTCAGCCTCCGACGCTCCAGGGAAAACAGCCCCAGCCTGTTCAGCCTCTCCCTATAGCTCAGATCCTCCAACCCTGGCAACATCCTTGTAAATCTTTTCTGAACCCTTTCAAGTTTCACAACATCTTTCTGATAGGAAGGAGACCAGAATTGCACACAATATTTCAGCAGTGACCTAACTAATGTCCTGTACAGCCACATATGACCCCTCAACTCCTGTACTCCATATTCTGACCAATAAAGGAAAGCATATCAAACACCGTCTTCACTATCTTTATCTTACCTTACCTGCAACTCCACTTTCAAGGAGCTATGAACCTGCACTCCAAGGTCTCTTTGTTCAGCAACACTCCCTTGGACCTTACCATTTAAGTGTCTAAGTCCTGCTAAGATTTGCTTTCCCAAAATGCAGCACCTCTCATTTATCTGAATTAAACTCCATCTGCCACTTCTCAGCCCATTGGTCCATCTGATCATGATCCTGTTGTAATCTGAGGTATCACTCTTCGCTGTCCACGACACCTCCAATTTTTGTTTAATCTGTAAATTTACTAACTATACCTCCTGCTTGCATCCAAATCATTTATATAAACGAGGAAAAGTAGTGGACCCAGCACCGATCCTTGTGGCACTCCACTGGTCACAGGCCTCTAGTCTGAAAAACAACCCTCTACCACCACTCTCTGTCTTCTACCTTCGAGCCAGTTCTGTATCCTCTCTGTATTCCATGAGATCTAACCTTGCTATTCAGTCTCCCATGGGGAACCTTGTTGAACGCCTTATGAAGTCCATATAGATCACATCTTCTGGTCTGCCCTCATCAACCTTCATTGTTACTCCTTCAAAAAACTCAATCAAGTTTGTGAGACATGATTTCCCACGCAAAGCCATGTTGACTATCCCGAATCAGTCCTTGCCTTTCCAAATACATGTACACTCTGTCCCTCTGGAGTCTCTCCAAAAACTTGCCCGCCACTGACACCAGGCTCGCTGGCCTATAGTTCCCTGGCTTGTCCTTACCACCTTTCTTAAACTTTAAACATGATTTAAGTTTTGAGGGATCCTGGTCACTGCACTTTACTCTGATCAGATCTAGCCACAATGAGCTATTGAGAAATGGTTCACAATGCAGCTAACTTTTTTTCCCCTTGCTCATCTCTCTAATGCCAGATCTCTCGCACAGAGGCAACCATGTTGTGCAATCACGAAGACTGGTCAACCATGTCGAAATAAAGCAGTTACTGGGCAAGAATTTTGTCGAGTCCACTGTTCAGGACAATCTTCATACAATTAAATTACTGTTGCTTAGTTGTAGAATTTTACAGTAGTTTTGAATTTGATTAATTTACAGTGTCATTTTAAATAGTGACTTTCTGAATATATAAGAAACACTGATTAGTAATGTCTTATTGTTCAACAATCTCTCTTTCCCTGCCAAAACTCTGCAGAATCAGCAAGACTATTTGGAACTAGGCATCTGAAGCATGATTGACTGTATCATTTAATTTTAAAAACTCTGCCTGTCTAGTTCTGAGCTTGACATTAGACTATCTTTTCACTCTGCCAGAAGACCTGCTATGGATTTTCAGCTCCTCCTTTTTTTTTTGCCCCTTTTGATCTCAAATGTTGATTTATTCACTTTTTTTGCTTGGAAAGTGAATAAGTGGTTATTTTTCCCTTTTTTTTTAATGGTGTTATTTGAATGTTCTTGACTGACTTATCCCTGGTTACTAACAGCAAGTGAGCCACTGCCAATGTGCAATGCCTTTATTTTTTAAGAGTGTCTGAAAGCCAAGAATGGTTAAAATGAGAATAGTGCTGCAATGCTGTCACAATATCTGCTTACAACTCCCAAAAATTTGAGTTATGGCAAAGCAGTTGCAACTAGGAAAATTGTCCAAGTGAGGGGGTGTAGAAAGAATAGTTTCAGAATTATGTACTCCTTTTTGTCTTGTACCTTTTGAAAGCGGTCAGAGATAAGGACAAACTACAATGTAGTCTCTGGAGCCTTGTATTAATTTGCACATTCATGTTTGTTACTGAAATTTAAACTAGTTGGCAGAATAGGGGTCCTCCTGCTGACCAGATACTTTTGTACAATTGTACAGTATTTTATTTAAGATGGATTGAGTCTGACCTCTTACTCTGTGCAATGTTGGTGCACAAAACAGTAGCCCTGACTCTGCTGTCCCTTGCTCGCTGCTCAGTCATGTGTTCTATGTCTGCAGCATTGCTCAGGACAGCAAGTATCCTTTGTATGTTTTACTTTTTGTAGTATGGTGTCACTGTTGCAGATATTTGTACAGAGAATTGAGGTGGATGGATAGTTTTTACCAATTGACTGTGTGGTTGGCCTGTAAGTACTCTTTTGTGTAACTTGGTTTTTGGGCCTCCCCATTATTCTAGGATTGCAGTATCTTCCTCTGTATTAAATCTGAACTTGACTTTGCATGAAGAAATCATTGATATCAGCATTCCTATTGGCTTTTGTTGTGTGTGGTTTCCCTGGTTGCTTTTTCTGAGGCATAACTATCGGAAGTGATTGGGGTAGAAATAAAAAAATTGTGATCAGGTGATAATGAACCAGTTAAATACTCTGTTCCTGGACTAGGTTTTTGAACCTGTTTGATTAACAGTAAAGCTTTATATTTGGACAAGTTGGGCTTGAGGTTTTGCTTACTTTCCTACTAAAGGAATCCATCAGGGTAAATATCAAAATCTTTGAAGCTTCATGTAAGATCCCTTTTTTCCATTCAAAATGATGGAACTGTTTAGCTTAATTGATTTCTCCACGATTTAAGTTCAAAATTATGATTAGCCATATTTTTGGATCTGCTAATCAATCTACATTCAGTTACACTCAACAGATTTTCTGAATTGTCAGTCAAAAAATCAATACAAAGTTTGTGCGAAGATTTGTAGCTTGGGTGCTCGTTGTTGTGGTTCTGTTCGCCGAGCTGGAAGTTTTTGTTTCGTCCCCTGGCTAGGCGACATCATCAGTGCTTGGGAGCCTCCTGCGAAGCGCTTCTTTGATGTCTCCTCCGGTGTTTATAAAGAAGCGCTTCGCAGGAGGCTCCCAAGCACTGATGATGTCGCCTAGCCAGGGGACGAAACGTCTGCAACAAAAACTTCCAGCTCGGCGAACAGAACCACAACAAAAATCAATACTTCCTATGATTAAAACACTAAGCATTTGTCAAATTTCTATTAATCACATTCTGGTGTCATATGTAATAAAATGTATTTATCATTTTAATTGATTTTTAACATTAAATAAATTGATATTTTAAAACTAAGTTTAATTTTTACAATTACCTCCCCTCTAACTGAAGGATTTGAAGCATTTGCTTTACTCCATCTCCTTTTTTGCTGGGCCTTTAATTTCACTATACTACTGACGGATTGCAGAACTGGTAGAGCGACTATTGTTTAAGACAGGATGCTAAATCAAATTTCAGTCTGCCCTGGGCCCATCTAAAAGATTGAAACTAGGAGGAGTTAGTTATGTACTGTACTGCTCCTAGTATGCTGAGAAGTAGTGTGTTTCTCTTGCTATGACAGTGTGTGCACTGAGATGGAGTGTTGCAGATGGTGGTGCCCAATTTTTATTCCAGTTAATTTGCAGACCAATTTTGCAAGGGAGGAAAGGTCCAAAATGTACAGCGGTGGAATCATTAAAATGATCCAACAGTGGAGATCATTTATCCTGTCAGACTTGTGCCAACTTATTCAACTTAGGGCCAGTCACCCTTGATCAGAACCTCTTAAAACAACTTTTTGTTTTCTATCCACTTTGCTATTGGACCTGCTGAGTTTCTCCAGCAATTTTGTTTTCAGTCCCTCTTGGTGGGGCTGGTTGATTGTAAGAGTTTTTTGAATTATTTGTAAATGCATTTTCCCATTTCTTAACCAGAAGTTTTAAAAAACCTGAAACTCTAACACAGCTTGTAATTTTTGCACTTTAATACCCCAATCTTGTTACTTTCACAACTGAATTCTAACCTTGCCCTTTCTAACTTGCACTGCTGCTCCAAGTTGAGTGTGCAGCACTCCTTTCTCAGAAAAATAAGTCTTAAAAGTGGAATATTTGGAATTCTTCCTCAAAGGAGATGGAAGCAGACGGTCTGAATATTAAAGTTGGGCAGCATAGCAGCTCAGTGCTTAGCACAGCACCAGAGACTTGGGTTCAATTCCAGTCTCTGATGCCTGTTTTCCCTGGCTGCATGGAAATGGGTTTTTCTGCATGTTCTAGTTTCCTTCCACAGTCCAAAGATGTGCAGGTCAGATGGATTAGCCATTGTAAACATGAGGCTATGGAGATCAGATTTGGACCTCATGCAGCACATGAGAAACTCACTGGCAGCTGTTTCTCAGATCCTCTTCTCACCCCTCCACAGCACATAAACTGATCCCCTGCTGAGACTGCACACAGCCTGTTTAAACTTAAGGTCTGTCCATAACATGCCTGTTGTCCATGTACCAGTTGCAAGTGTAAAAATGCTATTTTAAGATATATCATTAGTGTAATTCATCTTTATTATAGCTAACAAAGAAAGTTGGTCACCATGACCAAAATAATTTGCAGCAATGTCTATAATCTGGAAAAATACCCTAAGAGGGAATACACAAATTATTTTCAAAGACCAATTTTATGATAGACGAAAGAACAATGTCACCAGTGGGAGAGAGGGTAGAAATGTCCCTGGACTGGTAGCTCCTACATCTGAGCTACTGTTTTGGAGAAACTGGTTAGAATTCCATCACAGCAGCTAGTGGAACTAATTGTTATAAGGCTGTTTCACTAATGTTCTCTCAGGAAGGAAATCTGCCATCTTTACATAGGCAGCATAGTGGCTCAGTGCTTAGCACCTACACAAGTAAATTATAGATATAGAGTTAAGTCAAGGACAATTAGAAACTGGTAACAAAGTGACTCATTTCACAAAAAATAAAACCATTTGCTCCCATACTGGGCTGAATTACAACATCACTTGCACATCCACCATCATTCCCTGGCTTTCACAGGGTCAGCAGCAGCTTGCTGCAACGATGGGACCATCTTCACTGCCAAAGCCTCAGCGAGGATCAGAAAATACTGCACAGAGAGAGGAAAACATTGAATTGGAAATGGCAAAGAATTGTTTTTGATTAGTGAGACTGATAACAGCCAATCCTCAGGATATCTACTTTCAACCCAACCCCATAATCATCGTGTGCATGTTTGACTGTGGCTGCAGTTCCATGGTCTGACGTTTGATCACTCTCCATCTCCTCACTTCCTTGCCAGCTCATAATTGGCCACAAACCAATTGCAGGTCTCCTTGATAGCTGAAACAAATGAAAACTCACCCTTAGTTTTAAAAGGCATTTTATAATTTTTTTGCACTTTAAACTGGTAAAATAACATTTTTAAAACAAAACATGCACAAGACGGAAAATGTGGCTGACATGACTGGATTAATGAACTGATCCAGCAGTAATGGGGAAACTAAGGCTTGAATCCGACACACTGCTCCTGAGCAGCTTCTGGAATTGAAAGCCAGTCTCTAATGTTGACCATGAAATTATCAGGTTACCAGTAAAACCCATCTGGTTCATTAACATTCTTTAGGGAAGGAAGTATCCCATGCTCACCCAGTCTTCCCTACATCTGACTCCAGTCAGTGATATGCTTCACTCTGCAAATTCCCTCAAATGAACTCAAACTTCTCATTGTTTAAAGTGATGGTTAATCATAGCCTGCTAAAGGGGAATGAAGAATGGGTGACAACAATCAATCACATAGCTGAGTCTGAAATCACATGTAAGGATGCTAGCACATCAACTAATTTTTTCTTTCCTGTAGCGGAGGTGAAGCCAATTAAAAACATTATATGCAAACAACCCCACCAGCCAGGAAGATACTAGCTAACTCAGTATGACTATTGCTGATTCCCACAGCATCAATATCCATTATTGGGGTCACTACGGGCCAAAAACTAAATAGGCCAGCCATATAAATACAGGGGCTACAACAATGTAACTCAATGTCTGTCCTCTACCTACAAGGCACATGTCAGTAATGAATCACTTGATCAACACCCAATTCACATCAATGATCAGCCATGATCATATTGAATGGCGGTGCAGGCTCGAAGGGCTGAATGGCCTACTCCTGCACCTATTGTCTAATGGCAACAGTGTGTATTATCTACAAAATGCACTGCAGCAACTCACCCAAGCTCCTTTGAAAGTACTTTTTAAATCCATGACCTGTACTATGCAGAAGGACAAGGGCAGTAGAAATATTGGAACACAACCTCGAAGCCACTTATCATCTTGTCCTGGAAATATATCACCTTTCCTCTAATGTTGCTGGATCAAAGTCCTCAAACTCGAGTCGACTGAAATCCCAGAGACTACGGCAGTTCAAGGTGGAACTTATCACTACCTTCTCAGGGGCAATTAGGGATGGCTAATAAATAGCTAGCAAAACTCACATTCCACAAATTGAAAAACCAAAATGTAGAAAAGCGTGCTGGCAGTAAACACCGCGCTTTACTGTAACTTCCGAGTTTGTGGAAGAGATGTTAATGCAAGATAAATGTGCTGAAAACATCGAGACTCACCTTGGCTGAAGGGGGTAAACTTGAAGTCTGGTAGGTATTTCCTCAACTTGCTGTTACTCGCTGTCTTCTTGTACTGCCCATCAGATTTGCTGGTGTCAAACTTGATACTTATAATTAAAGAAGAGAGAGAGAAGCATTTGGGATGTCCTTGGTTGCCTGAAGGCTGTCATGCCACAACCTGATGGATATTCCCCAAGCATGGATTAACAGACTCTTCTGGAGTACAGATCACTCAGCTCAATACACCCGTGAATACATTGCCTGTAGTCCGACACTCGTGAATGCAGTAAATTGTTACACTGCAGAAAGCACGTTGCAGAAAGCACGTCACAGGTGAGGCTCAGTCCCATGTAGGCTTGCACTTGGATTACCAACCCCATAAGAATTCAGGGTTAAACTCCTGGACAACTGTGGTGAACAATACCCAAAAACAAAGGAGCAGAGCAGATGTCTGCATTCATCGGTCAGGGATTTTTGTAGAAAAACGTTGGCCAGTCCTGGTGCAGCTGTATAAAACTTCAGGTACGTCACATTTAGAGTATTGTGTGCAGTTCTGATTGCCACATTATAGGAAGGATGTGGAGAGTCTGGAGATGTTGCAAGAGGTTTACCAGGACGTTGCCCGGATTGGAGTGTATTAGCGAAAGGAGAGGTTGGACAAACTTGGATTGTTTTCGCTAGAATGTCGGAGGCTGAGGGGCAACCTGATAGCAGTGTATAAAATTAAGAGACATGGACAGGATAGATCATCAGAATCTTTTTCCCAGTGGAATGTCAAATACTAGGGGACATAGGTTTAAGGTGAGGGGGGGGGGGAAGCATTTAAAAGGAGATATGCAAGGCAAGCATTTTTACCCAGAGGGTGGTAAGTGCCTGGAACACTGGCAGGGGAGGTGGTGAAAGCAGCAATGTTTAAGAGGCATTTAGACAGACACATGAACAGGCAGAGAATAAAGGGAAATTGACAATGTACAGGCAGTTAAAGTTAATTTAGAAAGGCATCATGGTCAACACAGACATGGTCAACACAGACTGAAGAGTGTGTACCTCTGCTGTACTATTCTACACTTGGAAGGAACAGAAGTTGGCCATTTGATCCATTGATTGCTCTGTCATTCATTGGGATCATGACTGATCTGATAATTCTCAATTCCACTTTCCTACCTTTTCCTCAACGATTCTTGATTTCCTTATTAAAAATATCTATCTCAGCCTTGAATATACTTAGGACAGTCAGGAAAAAAGCCACAGAGACCATTAAATGGAACATAAATTGTCTCGAGTAGTAGAGAACTTCACTGTAGTTGAAGAGAACACGTTACTGAAGCATTTCAGTCTTGGACTCAATAGGATAAAAGCTGGAAATCAAATGAGCATAATGACACTACAGGACAAAAAGGACACTGCTTGATTCGCAAGTTGACTCGAATTGACTGAGGTATTGCCCTGGGGAAAACAATAGGGAACTATAAGCTTTCCACAGCAATTCAAAAAAGGTGCAAGACTTCAAGGTATTCTGTTTATTTGTAGAGAACAGGTTCCTGTTATGAGGCACATTACCAGCTCAATGGACTTTCTGAAATGGGTTGTTCATGGATCTATTGTGCAGCTAGGACTGTTCAACTGCTGCCCAACTCCAGAAAAACATATGACAGCAGACACCTGCTTTGGGTATGGTGAGCACTCAGCTCAAGGAAAGCACTCAAGTGAGAGGAGGATAAAGAGAGCGTTTGAAAGATTCCCTGGAGGCCTCCCTTGAGAAATACAACTGAGGTTAACACACGGGAGACCCTTGTTCAAAAGAAACAGACTTGGAGAAAGCTCCTTTAGAGGGGTAGAATTCTTTGAGAACACCTATTGGCAAGAGGAAGCATAGAAAAAGAAACTGGAGAAAGGAATGCCAGCAATCAAAGACAAAGTCTCATCCCACCTCCTGGAAACACCTGCCAAATGTGTGGCTGGAAATGTGGCTCCAGAATTGGGCTCATCATCCACACAAGGACCTCCAGCACCCAGAACCAGAGACATGGAGTCCCCGAGGTGGACAAATCATATTTTGTTTTTTTTTGGCTTGAAACAGGTGGCCTTTCACTGAAATGTAAAGACAAAGCTGCAGCTCCATATTTAGCAATTAAAAGCACAAAAGAAGTGAAAATAAGATAGAATAAACCAACTATTTACATAGTTTAAAGAATTTGAAATGCCCAACAAAATACAACCCAATAACCCCCAAAACGCACCTTTACTCACACCAGAAAGAAATCCATTCCCATTTACATTTTTACGGCTTCAGTTGGCTGTGTTTAAATGTCTGATCTCAAGAATCTGACAGTCTCTTCCTGGAGCCTTATGCAACAGAGCTTAAGATCTCTCAGCTTCAACTAACCCTTTTGCAGTTTTAACCAAACCCTTTTGGTCTGGAACGTTTTGACTGACATTGTCTATGTGGACTTCAGCAAGGTGTTCAACAGACTCCACATAGTAAACTGGTTAGCAACATTTGATCAGGGAGAGCTAGCCATTTGGAAATAAAATTGGTTTGAAGGTCGGAGACAGAAGTGGCAGTGGAGTGTTGTTTTTCAAACTGGAGGCTTGTGACCAGCGGTATGCCATAGGATCGGTGCAGGGTCCATGCTTTTTTTCAGAACTATATGTAAAAGACTTGGGTGTGAATATAGGAAATTAGTAAGTTTGTAAATGAGGGGCATTTTTTTCACGCAGAGGGTGGTGCGTGTGTGGAATGAGCTGCTAGAGGTGGTGGTAAAGGTGTGTATAATTACAACATTTAAAAGGCATCTGGATGGGTATATGAATAGAAAAGGTTTAGAGGGATATTGGCCAAATGCTGGCAAATGAGGCTTGTACAAGCATTTTTGAATTTCTTTTCAGGTTCGGGTGGCAGGAGCAGAGAGCAGAATAAGAGTCTGTTGGGAAAGTAAGGGTTTCTATAAAGGGACCTACTTTTTTATGCCAGCGGTCTTTTCGGGTTCGGGTGCTAGGAGCAGAGAGCGGAAGAAGCGGAGCCTGCTGGGAAGGTAACTGATTGTTTTTTAAGTGGGTGTGATCTAAACCAGAGACCCGAGACCATAGGGCCTCCCACCCACCTCCTCTAACCTTAATAAGAGTCTGGAGACTCTAAGTTTTCTCTTTTTTTCCCTTCCTCATTTAGTACTGTGTGGGTTTTCAGAGCAGTGGGGTATAATGTTAGGGCAGTTGCATATTCCTCCTGCGGAATGCGGCAGGGAAAGAGATGCTGGCCACATCTGCAGGAAGTACACCCAACGCCAGCTCCTCGAAAACAGAGTTAGGGAACTAGAACTGGAGCTGGATGAACTGCAGATCATCCGGAAGCCGTTTTTGTCAGGTGTGTTCAGGAGGGTTTCCTTACTCAGTATGTAGACAGACCGACGAGGGGAGAGGCCATTTTGGATTTGGTGCTCAGCAACAAGACAGGACAGAGGTCAGATCTCACGGTGGGAGAACACTTTGGTGACAGTGACCACAACTGCCTCACAGTTACCACAGCCTGGAGAGGAAAAGGAGTAGTTATCATGGGAAATATTTAATCGGGGAAAAGGAAATTATTATGCTATCAGACAGGAGTTGGGAAGTACAGTTTGGAGCAATTGTTCTACAGGAAGGGCACAACAGAAATGTGGAGAATGTTTAAGGAGCAGTTGTTGCGAGTGATGCACAAATTCGCTCCTCTGAGACAGGCAAAAAGGGGTAAGATTAAGGAGCCTTGGATGATGAGAACAGAGGAGCTTCTCGTGAAAAGGAAGAAGGCAACTTATGTAAGGTGGAGGAAGCAAGGATCTAGCACAGCTTTAGAGGATTACAGGCTTTACAGGCTTGCTAGGAAGGAGCTCAAAAATGGTCTTCGGAGAGCCAGGAAGGGGCACAAAAAAGGCTTGGCAGAAATATTAGGGAGAACCCAAAGGCATTTTACTCATACGTGAGGAATAAGAGCATGATCAGGGAGAAGGTAGGGCCGGTCAGGTGTAGCGTAGGGAACTTGTGGTCTGAGCAGATAGGTGAAGCCCTAAATGAGATTTTTCTTTCGGGTTTCACTAAGGAAAGGGACCTTGTTGTGAAGGAGAACTTTGAGGAGCTGGGAAACAGGCTTAAGCAGATTGAGATTGATGAAGTTGGTGTGCAGGAAATTTTGGCAAACATTAAGATTGATAAGTCCCCAGGGCCAGACCAGATTTATTCTAGGTTGCTCTGGAAAGTGAGAAAGGAGGTTGCTCAGCCACTGGTGAAGATCGTTGCTACCTCATCCTCCACAGGAGTCACACCGGAGGATTGGGGGGAGGTGAATTGTTCCTCTTTTCAAGAAGGGCAATAGGGAAATCCCTGGCAATTACAGACCAGTCAGTCTTACGTCTGTGGCCAGCAAAGTTTTGGAAAGAATTCTGAGGGATAGGATTTATGACTATTTGGAAAAACATAGCGTGAATAAAGGCAGTCAGCATGGCTTTGTGAGGGGCAGGTCATGCCTCACAAATCTTATTGAGTTCTTTGAGGAGGTGACGACACAGGTCGACAAAGATCGAGCAATTGATGTGGTGTTACATGGACTTCAGCAAGGCATTGGATAAGGTTCCCCATGGTAGGCTCATTCATAAAGTCAGGAGGTATGGGATACAGGGAGATTTGGCTATCTGGATTCAGAATTGGTTGGCTGACAGAAGACAAAGAGTGGTTGTAGATGGGAAGTATTCTGCCTGGAGGGCAGTAGTGAGTAGGGTCCCGTAGGGCTCTGTTCTTGGGCCGCTGCTGTGTAGTTTTTATAAATGACTTGGACGAGGGGGTTGAGGGGTGGGTTAGTAAATTTGCTGATGGCACAAAGGTTGGAGGTGTCGTCGATAGTATTGAGGGCTATTGAAGGCTGCAGCGCAACATAGATAGGATGCAGAGCTGGGCTAAGAAATAGCAGATGGAGTTCAACCTGGATAAATGCGGAGTGATGCATTTTGGAAGGTCAAACTTGAATGCTGAATATAGAATTACAGACAGGATTCTTGGCAGTGTGAAGGAACAGCAGGATCTTGGTGTTCAAGTGCATAGATCCCTCTCAAAGTTGCTACCCAAGTGGATAAAGTTGTTAAGAAAGCATTTGGTGTTTTGTCTTTCATTAACAGGGGGAATCGAGTTTAAGAGCTGCGAGGTTTTGCTGCAGCTCTACAAAACCCTGCTGAGACCACACTTGGAATATTGTGCCCAGTTCTGGTCGCCCTATTATAGGAAAGATGTGGATGCTTTCGAGTGGGTGCAAAGGTGGTTTACCAGGATGCTGCCTGGACTGGAGAGCTTGTCTTACAAGGAGAGGTTGACTGAACTCAGACCTTTCTTTCTGGAGAGGAGGAGGAGGAAGAGAGGTGACCTGATCAAGGTGTACAACATAATGAGAGGCAAGGATAGAGTCGATGGCCAGAGACATTTCCCCAGGGCAGGATTGACCGCCATGAGGGGTCATAGTTAGGAAGAAGGTATAGAGGGGACATCAGAGGTAGGTTCTTTATGCAGAGAGTTGTGAATGCATGGAATATGTTGCCAGCGGTGGTGGTGGAAGCAGTCATTAGGGACATTTAAACGATTGTTGGACATGCACATGGACAGCAGTGAATTGACAGCAGCGTAGGTTAGGTTATTTTATTTTAGATTAGGATTAATCCTTAACACAACATCGTGGGCCAAAGGGCCTGTACTGTGCTGTACATTTCTATGTTCTACTGTTTGGGAATCCTGGTCGGCTTGGACAAGTCGTACTGAAGGATTTGGTTCCGTGCTGTGTGAATCTTTAAAGATACATGAAAATGAGTAATTGCCAACAATAATGTCTGTAGAAACAACCAAAGGCTCAAAACAAAGTTGCTTTCTGTCCAAACATAAAAACTTTGGAATTAGGGCTGGGGCAGAACAGGTTATTTGACTGACACACAACGTCCATCCAATCAATCAATGAAGTCTTTAGATTAGATTAACTACAGTATCGAAACAGGCCCTTTCGCCCAACAAGTCCACACTGACCCTCCGAAGAGTAACCCACCCAGACCCATTCCCCTACCCTATATTTACCCCTGACTAATGCACCTAACACTATAGGCAATTTAGGATAGCCAATTCATCTGAACCGTCCATTTTTTTGATTGTGGGAGGAAACCCACGCAGACACGGGGAGAACGTGCAAACTCCACACAGATGGTCGCCAATCGAACACAGGTCCCTGGCGCTGTGAGGCAGCAGTGCTAACCACCGAGCCACCGTGCCGCCCTCTATTTCCTAGTTGATGGATTGTAGCTGTGGTACAGCAAGGGTCAATGTATCAGCTGGTTAATAGTGAGGTGGGGGGGGGGGGGGGGGGGAAGAAGGGAGGGAGCGCTGGGCAATCTCTGACACATACCCGCACCCACACCCAATAATGCACACCATAGACACACCCACATGCACAGTCACTAACACACATACCACCACCCACCCACCCAGAGCTCATGGCTGGTTGGGTTTTATCACTGGCCACACTGATTCAGTGAGGAGGTTCCTGGACCTGGGATGCTCCCAGTGGATGTAATACATTACAGGCTGGTGTTCATGTGAAGGATACAGTGACTTCCCCCTTGAAGCCCATCGCTGTCACGATGCTCTCCGCTGCCTCTTTTATGGACACTTCATCTTCCTCACCCACTGCAGACAGAAACACAGCAAAACGGGGCTCAGAAACACTATCCAAAACCCTGCTTCTCAGCCGAAAGCAACCTCTTCACAAACTCCCCCTGCAGCAGGACGAGAACCTTAGAGATGGTCCCCAACAGAATCAGAAGGACACAGTTTCCAGTTTTTACAAAATTGCCCCATTAAGTACTCCCATGACAAGTTCGACACAGAGTCAGATACAGAGTAAAATTCCCTCCAAGCTGTCCCCATCAAATACTCTCAGGACAGGTACAGCATGGGGTTAGACGCAAAGTAAAACTTCCTCAACTCTTTTAAGCTAAAAGTAAATGGAAAGTAAATCTTTCTCTACTCTTTCAACAGTACCCCATTAAATACTTCCAGGACAGCATGGGGGTAGATTTAAAATAAAGCTTCCTCTACACTGTCCCCAGCAAACACACTGAGGACAGGGACAGTGCAGGGCTAGATACAGCATAAAATTCCCTCTATAATGTCAAATGCTTCCAGCACAGGAACAGCATGGGGTTAGATAAAGGTCCCGCTACACTCCCATTAAACACTCCCAGAACAGGGACTGCATGGGGTTACAGAGTAAAGCTCCCTCTACACTGTCCCATCAAATGCTCCCAGGACAGGAACAGCATGGGGTTACAGAGTAAAGCTCCGTACACACTGTCCCATCAAACACTCCCAGGACAGGAGCGCCATGGGGTTACAGATTAAAGCTCCGTACACACTGTCCCATCAAATGCTTCCCAGAACAGGAACAGCATGGGGTTACAGAGTAAAGCTCCGTACACACTGTCCCATCAAACACTCCCAGGACAGGAGCGCCATGGGGTTACAGATTAAAGCTCCGTACACACTGTCCCATCAAATGCTTCCCAGAACAGGAACAGCATGGGGTTACAGAGTAAAGCGCTCACTTTTCTAAGCTGCAATGGATACAGGCTCAACCTGTCTGATCTTCCCCAGACAGAAATCTGCATTTGAATGGCACCCGACTAATAGTTGACAGAAGCTCAATCATACAGACAAATCATTCATACCTGACAGAATGATGGGCTCAATCTCTTCATACTCTCTCAAAACCCAGAGGAAGAGACGGGCCAAATCCTGGAATATGCAGTCATTAGTTATCAAATTGATTCATGAAGCTCAATTACCCTGTCCTGTTTTATGCAGTTCTCTGTTTATGTATGTGCCATGTACTCAGGACACCCAGGTGATGGGATGGGGACATCCGTGACCCCACTGCTTCACGGTCAGGAGAGAAGACCAGGCAGATGAGGTGTCAATTTAGACCCTTAGACAGACCCATCAATCCCAGTGAGCAGACAAAGACTGATTCAATCCCACCCCACTCTGTAATTGATCTCCTCCCCTCAGATAGGGGCACCTCCACACAACTCAGCATCAAGTTGCTGAGCTTTTCTTTTGTGGTAATCTCCTCCGACTGCACCTGTTGTGGATGGGGACAGAGATACAGAAGATTCCTGTGATCTATGGATCCAGTTTCTGGGCTTGGTGAGGAACTTTCCGCAAGTATTTTCATCCATTTCTCTGTGGAACTCACTAGCCCAGACGGTGCCAGATGCTGGGACTCTGAGTAAACTGAAGGAGGTGATAGAATTTTAATTAGTAATGTGTTGAAGGCTTATGGACAGCAGGAGGGAAAGTGGAGTTGAGGCTGAGTTGAGGTCAGCCATGATCGTATTAAATGGCAGAGCGGGCTTGAGGGTATGAATGGCATACTCTTGATCCTAGCTCTGATGGTCAGGGAGAGGCAGGGAGGAAGATGAAAGGTCCAGCCCAGCTGCTACCTGAAGGTACCCAGTCAGCAGCCTGGGCTGGAGATGGACATGAGAGGCCTAGCTAACCAGTAGCTGGGTTCCAGCTCTCTCCATGGTTCCCCCTGCTGGATCTGTTCAGAGGATCAGCTGTGCACGACAACCTACCAAAGAGTATATAAACTGCCTCTTGGGTTTGCCTGATCCCCACACCTCCAGCGCTGTGCCATTTCCTGCAGGAAGGAACCAACAAGAGGTCAGTAACTTCACTCTAACCTCCACACCTTCAGCTGCCTTGGCCCCTCCCTAAACGTCTCTAAGATAGTGGCCGAAAGCGACATGGTGTCATAAGCTTTTGCTCTTCACTTGTCAGGATGGCACAGTGGCTCAGCAGTTAGCACTGCTGCCTCAGAGCGCCAGAGACCCGGGTTCAATTCCCGCCTCAGGCAACTTTCTGTGTGGAGCTTGCACATTCTCCCCATGTCTGTTTGGGTTTCCTCTGGGTGCTCCGGTTTCCTCCCACAATCCAAAAATGTGCAGGTTAGGTGGATTGGCCAAGCTAAATTGCCCATAGTGTTAGATGAAAGGGTAAATGTAGGGGAATGGGTCTGGATGGGTTGCGCTTCGGCGGGTCGGCGTGGACGTATTGGGCCAAAGGGCCTGTTTCCACACTGTAAGTAAGTAATCTAATGAGGACAGATGCAAGAATGTCAAATATCAGAGGCTGTTAATTAGTTGGCACGTCAACTCTTAGGGCTGCGGTGCCTCCTGGTCAAACAGACAGGGAGCAGACTCACCTTACAGCTAGGGCTGTAACCTGGTCTAGCCCTAGCCCCACAATATTCAGAGGGACTCAGTTTTATTGGAAGCCATTCAGAGAAGAGCCAATCAGCTAATTTCTGGGATGTTGATGGTGGGGACAATGGGTGTCTTATGGTCGGAGGTTGAGTAGGTTGCCAGGGGGAGGCAACAGCGTAGTGGTATTACCACTGCGCTGTTATTCCAGAGACCCAGGTAATGCTCTGGGGACCAGGGTTCGAATCCCGCCACGGTAGATGGTGGAATTTGAATTCTATAAAAATCTGGAATTAACAGTTTAATGATGACCGTGAATCAATTGTTAAAGGAACAAAAATCCATCTGGTTCACTAATACCCTTCAGGGAAAGAAACTGCCATTCTGACCTACGTGTGACTACAGGCCCACAGCAATGTGGTTCACCACTTAACTGCCCTCTGGGTAATTAAGGATGGGTAATAAATGCTGGCTTAACCAGCAATGCTTTTATCCCATTAATCAATTTTTAAAAACTCACTGGAGTTTAAGGGAATAGGTGATTAAATTGAAATGAGATGCGTAGGGACCTTGACAGCAGATGTTCAGAGAAGGGTTTCCCTCTTGCTCCTAATGGGGTAACCCACAACAAAATGACATGGTGTCGAAACCTTTTACTCTTCACTGTCAGGACAGATGCAAGAATGCCAAATATCAGAGGCTGTTGATTAGTTGGCAAGTCAACTCTGAGTGGCCGAGGCATTGCCATGGAGAGTGTATGAGGTAACTGTTGTTCCTCATGGGAGCATTGGTCATTTCAAAAGGGCAATGCCTGGACAGGCTCCTTCTGTCTCCAGAGGTTAGGCCTCTGGGTATATATGTACCTTCTTACTCAAATGCTCTTAAAACCCACCTCTTTCACCAAAACTATCCAAAATCCTAATTATAGAAAGATTTGAAAAAGACATGAGGGGCAACATTTTACACTGTGTGCAATGAACTTTCAGAGGAAGTGATGGATGTGTGTACAGTTACAACATTTAACAGACATTTGGATAAGTAAATGAATAGAAAAGATTTGGAGAGAAATGGGCCAGGAGCAGACAGGTGGGACTAGTTTATTTTGGGATTATGGTTGTTATGGACTGGTTGGACTGAAAGGTCTGTTTCAGTACTGTATGACTGTATAATATTCAGATGGCTTGTTGTTACTTAAAGCATTCCAAGTCTGATTAAAAATGGTTTCAGGAGATCACAAGAAACAGGCCTTACGGAGGAACATGTTAAAATCTAACAAAGAAAACTAACAAATAATCAGAGACTCAACTCTGTGCCAGGTACGTCTTGTGAATCAGTCCAGGCAGAACGTGACCATCCTCGATATTAAAATTGTCATATTTTCCGAATACGTTGGTGGGGATCACGGATGTGAACATACGCTCATGTTGCTCAGAGTAGGCACTGCGACAGAGAAAGAGCAGGGTCAGCGGCTAACCACACCTGAGATAAGGCAACCCCAGTCCTGCTGGGACAACAGCATCTGTGCCACAAGGCAGAGAAACGGGTGAAAGAAAAACATACGAATTGGAGGACAGACTCCATTTCAGATACTTGCCGGTTCTGCACATCAATCATTCGCTTTGCATATGAATATCCAAAGTTTGAACGGTGTGGGGGCCCATTGTGGATCTACGAGGGAGAGAGAGAGAGTTTTATTAAATTGCTAATTTATACTGTCCAGTTAATTCTAAATCCCAGATGGTAGTTTCAGCAGGATTCTCAATGCAACTAGATGTCAGCTAGCTTTAGACTGCATTACTAGTAGTTAGAACAGTGACCGGCCACCAGCTCATATCCAAATGTGGCTTTGAACACAGCCAAGAGCCAGATTAGAATGACAGAATCTCACTTGATGACCCAAATGCAGGCCCTTCAACCCATCAAGTCTGAGACTGGCCTTTGAAAGGACTATCCAGGTAACACCATCACCCTGCACCTGCCAAAACTGCTCTTTCTCCATTAGATATTTATTATTCATACCCCCTTCCATCTCTTTTTGAGGCAGAGCATTCCAAAACATCATTGTGCAGAATCTTTTCCCAGCTCCTCACTGTCTCTCGTGCCAATGCCTGTAATTATATCCCCTCTGGTCACTGGTCCTCCGAGCACTGAAATAGCCTCTCCTTCGTGACTCTATCAAAATCCTTCGTGATTTTCAACACGTCTATTAAACAGTCACTTGGTTTAACAAGACTTGACCTTTGTTGGCCAGGACCATTTATCTAATCTTAACATCTTGCACTCAAAAAGAAATGTTTAAAAGGCTGGCAGAGCCAGGAGCCCTGAAGACATTTAAGAACCATTTCGATCAGCACTTGAAACACCGCAGTATACAAGGCTACGCGCCAAGTGCTGGGAAATGGACTAGTATAACTGGATGTTTGATGATGGATATGACGGTCCAAATGGCCTGTTTCTGTGCAGTAAAAACCCTCTGACTATCAGGATAACTGCAAGAATACCATCTTTTACATGATCTTAACAGTTTACACCACTGGGAAAAAGGGTTGCTCAGTCGACTCCTATTGGCTAAGGCACTGCCATGGAGAAAGCAATGGGGATATGAGACTTTTTGAGCTCCTTGATAATCTGAAAGAAAAGGAAAAGGAAAGGACTTGAATGTATTCCTTTTGTTCAGAGACAACTGGTCCCTCCATATGAACGTATTCGCTTCAAGCAAACACTCCATGTGCCAAGGTCAGAGCATGACTGATCTTTAATCGGCTGTTACCATACCCAGAGTGTACTTGGGAATGTGGACCAACTGTTGCCCCATCAAGAATCTAACTATGAACGCTTTGTTTTGGCTGGTTCAGTATAATGGAATAAAAACAATGACTGCAGATGCTGGAAACCAGATTCTGGATTAGTGGTGCTGGAAGAGCACAGCAGTTCAGGCAGCATCCAAGGAGCTTCGAAATCGATGTTTCAGGCAAAAGCCCTTCATCAGGAATAAAGGCAGTGAGCCTGAAGCGTGGAGAGATAAGCAAGAGGATGGTGGGGTGGGGAGAGAGTAGCAAAGAGTACAATGGGTGAGTGGGGGAGGAGATGAAGGTGATAGGTCAGGGAGGAGAGGGTGGAGTGAATAGGTGGAAAAGGAGATAGGCAGGTAGGACAAGTCCGGACAAGTCATGGGGACAGTGCTGAGCTGGAAGTTTAGAACTAGGGTGAGGTGAGAGAAGGGGAAATGAGGAAACTGTTGAAGTCCACATTGATGCCCTGGGGTTGAAGTGTTCTGAGGCGGAAGATGAGGCGTTCTTCCTCCAGGAGTCTGGTGGTGAGGGAGCGGCGGTGAAGGAGGCCCAAGACCTCCATGTCCTTGGCAGAGTGGGAGGGGGAGTTGAAATGTTGGGCCACGGGGCGGTGTGGTTGATTGGTGTGGGTGTCCCGGAGATGTTCCCTAAAGCGCTCTGCTAGGAGGCGCCCAGTCTCCCCAATGTAGAGGAGACCACATCAGCAGCAACGGATACAATAAATGATATTAGTGGATGTGCAGGTAAAACTTTGCTGGATGTGGAAGGCTCCTTTAGGGCCTTGGATAGAGGTGAGGGAGGAGGTGTGGGCACAGGTTTTACAGTTCCTGCGGTGGCAGGGGAAAGTGCCAGGATGGGAAGGTGGGTTGTAGAGGGGCGTGGACCTGACTAGTTAGTCACGAAGGGAACGGTCTTTGCAGAAGGCGGAAAGGGGTGTGGAGGGAAATATATCCCTGGTGGGGGGGGGGTCTGTTTGGAGGTGGTGGAAATGTCGGCGGATGATTTGGCTTATGCGAAGGTTGGTAGGGTGGAAGGTGAGCACCAGGGGCATTCTGTCCTTGTTACGGTTGGAGGGGTGGGGTCTGAGGGCGGAGGTGCGGGATGTAGACGAGATGCGTTGGAGGGCATCTTTAACCACGTGGGAAGGGAAATTGCGGTCTCTAAAGAAGGAGGCCATCTGGTGTGTTGTGGTGGAACTGGTCCTCCTGGGAGCAGATCCGGCGGAGGCGGAGGAATTGGGAATACGGCATGGCATTTTTGCAAAAGGTAGGGTGGGAAGAGGTGTAATCCAGGTAGCTGTGGGAGTCGGTGGGTGGGTCCCCACCACCAGGGATATATTTCACTCCCCACCACTTTCCGCCTTCCGCAAAGACCGTTCCCTCCGTGACTACCTGGTCAGGTCCACGCCCCCCTACAACCCACCCTCCCATGCCACCGCAGGAACTGTAAAACCTGCGCCCACACCTCCTCCCTCACCTCTATCCAAGGCCCTAAAGGAGCCTTCCACATCCATCAAAGTTTTACTTGCACTTCCACTAATATCATTTATTGTATCCGTTGCTCCCGATGCAGTCTCCTCTACACTGGGGAGACTGGGGGCCTCCTAGCAGAGCGCTTTAGGGAACATGTCCGGGACACCCGCACCAATCAACCACACCGCCCTGTGGCCCAACATTTCAACTCCCCCTCCCACTCTGCCGAGGACATGGAGGTCCTGGGCCTCCTTCACCGCCGCTCCCTCACCACCAGACGCCTGGAGGAAGAACGCCTCATCTTCCGCCTCGGAACACTTCAACCCCAGGGCATCAATGTGGACTTCAACAGTTTCCTCATTTCCCCTTCCCCCACCTCACCCTAGTTCTAAACTTCCAGCTCAGCACTGTCCCCATGACTTGTCCGGACTTGTCCTACCTGCCTATCTTCTTTTCCACCTATCCACTCCACCCTCTCCTCCCTGACCTATCACCTTCATCCCCTCCCCCACTCACCCATTGTACTCTATGCTACTTTCTCTCCACCCCCACCCTCCTCTAGCTTATCTCTCCACGCTCCAGGCTCACTGCCTTTATTCCTGATGAAGGGCTTTTGCCCGAAACGCCGATTTCGAAGCTCCTTGGATGCTGCCTGAACTGCTGTGCTCTTCCAGCACCACTGGTTCAATATAATCCCCACTCAGGAGAAAGTGAGGACTGCAGATGCTGGAGATCAGAGTCGAGGGTGTGGTGCTGGAAAAGCACAATGGGTCAGGCCGCATCCGAGGAGGAGAGTTGACATTTCTGGTATAAGCCCTTCGTTAGCCCTTCACAGTTAACACTCAGTCAATTACAAACGACAAAGGAACGTGCTGTTTGATTACATCGGCCAATTGCTGGGACATCACTGCAGCTGGTTGGATGGACTGAATGGCCTTTTTTTTTTTGAGTGATGGCATGTCCTGTTAGGGCAAACAGCTGCTCCTCTCCAGGGAGCTCTCATTCCCAGCTATCACCTTCAGTCCTTCATCGAAAACTCCAGTAGCCCACATCAGGGCTACCCAGAACATGGGACACAGTCCGAGTCCATAAACCTCCAACTCAGGAAAGCCAACTGTTCCTTCAGTGTGAGGACAGCCCTAGGGGGAGAGATTGACTAACATTGGTTATGCCACTATTGGAATACTGTGGACGATTCTGGGTCTTCCGGCTCTTGGAAGGATGTTGTGAAACTTGAAAGACTTCACAAAACATTTACAAGGATGTTGCCAGGGTTTGAGACATAGGGAGAGGCTGAATAAGAACAAAGAATATTACAGCACAGGAACAGGCCCTTTGGCCCTCCAAGCAAAAGACTAGGGCTATTGTCCCTGGAGCGTCAGAGGCTGAGGGGTGACCCTTTAGAGATTTATAAAATCATGAGGGGCATGGATAGGGTAAATAGACAATGTTATTCCCCCCCCCCCCCCCCCCCACGAATATGTTTAAAAAGGTGAGAGGGGAAAGATATAAAAGGGACCTAAGGAGCAAGCTTTTTATGCAGAGGATGGTGTGTGTATTGAATGAGCTGCCAGAGAAAGTGGAGGAGGCCAGTACAACATTTAAAAGGCATCTGGATGGATATATGAGTAGGAAGAGGTTAGAGGGATATGGGCCTAATGCTGGCAAATGGGACTAGATTAATTTAGGATATCTGGTCAGCATGGATGAGTTGGACCGAAGGGTCGGTTTCTGTGCTGTACATCTCTATGGCTCTTTATCTGAAATTATCATTCAAGTTCCTGACAGGATAGACAACCAGAGGATTGGTACAGCTGGAACCCAGCTATCATGGCCTTAGGATAAAGGAGTCAGCTATTTCAGATTGAGATGAGGAGTCAACGAGTCCTACAGCACGGATACAGGCCCTTTGGCCCAAACTGGTCCATGCCGACCAAAATGCCCATCCACACTAACCCCATTTCCCTGCACTTGGTCCATATCTTTCTATCCAAATGCCCTTTAAATGTTGTTAATGTACCCGCTTCAACCACTTCTGCTGGCAGCTCATTCCATATGCGTACCACCCTCTGTGTAAAAACGTTGCCCCTCAGGTTCCTTTTTATTCTTTCCCCTCTAACCTTAAACCAAAGTTCTCTCGTTCTGGGAAAAAGACTGACTGCAATCACCCTATCCATGCCTCTCATGATCTTATAAATGGGAGGCATGGTGGCTCAGTGGTTAGCACTGCTGCCTCACAGCGCCAGGGACCTGGGTTCGATTCCAGCCTCTGGCGACTGTCTGTGTGGAGTTTGCACATTCTCCCCGTGTCTGCATGGGTTTCCTCCCGGTGCTCTGGTTTCCTCCCACAGTCACAAAGATGTGCAGGTTAGGTGAATTGGTCATGTTAAATTGCCCATAGAGTTAAGTGCTTTAGTCAGAGGTAAATATGGGGAATGGGAGGGGGGGGGGGGGTTTACTCTTCGGAGGGTAGGTGTGGATTAGTTGGGCCAAAGGGCCTGTTTCCATACTGTAGGGAACCTCAACCTGATCTAATCTAAAACCTCTACAATGCACCCCCTCCTCAGTTTCCTATGCTCTAAAGAAAAAGTCCTAACTTGTACAACCCCTCCCGAAAACTCAGACCATTAAGTTATGGCAACATCCTTGTAAATTTCTTCTGCACTCTTTCCAGTTTAATAACATCCTTCCTATAACAAAGTGATCAAAACTGAACAAAATACTCCAAGTGCAGCCTCACCAACATCCTGTACAACTTCAACATAACTTCCCAACTTCTATACTCAATACTCTGAATGATGAAGGCCAGTGTGCCAAAAGCCTTCTTCATTGCCCAGTTTACCTGAGAAATTCCTTCACTCAAAGAACCTCTAGAATTCCGAACTCTGACAGATGTGGATGTTTGGTCGCTAAGTAAATTTAAGAAGGAAAAGGATAAGTTTCCTGTTACTAAAGGAATTAGAGAGATGCAAGAATCGAGCAGGAGGTTGGAGTTAAGGAGATCAGCCATAATCGTGTTTAATAGCAGAGCAGGTTCGATGGACCAAACAGCCAACTGCTCCAATTTTGTTTGCACAATTACAGAACTGGAAAAGGTTCCCTGTCTACCCTTTTGTCTACTTTCCTGGAGTCTCTATCTGCTCTTGTCTGGATTGATTGCTGTCAGCAGATCACTGTGACCTCACTCAGTGGGGTCATCTCCAGCTGGGACCATCCAGGGAACTTTCCTCAGACCTTTAACATATGCACGAATCATCGGAATGCTGTAATCCCACAATATCCCATCAGAACCTGCTTCCTCAGCTGCCTTCAGTGGGCGGCACGGTGGCACAGTGGTTAGCACTGCTGCTTCACAGCGTCAGAGACCCGGGTTCAATTCCCGCCTCAGGCAACTGACTGTGTGGAGTTTGCACAGTCTCCCCGTGTCTGCGTGGGTTTCCTCTGGGTGCTCCGGTTTCCTCCCACAGTCCAAAAATGTGCAGGTTAGGTGAATTGGCCATGCTAAATTACTCGTAGTGTTAGGTGAAGGGGTAAATGTAGAGGAATGGGTCTGGGTTGGTTGCGCTTCAGCAGGTTGGTGTGGACTTGCTGGGCCGAAGGGCCTGTTTCCACACTATAAGTAAGTAATCTAATCTAATCTCTACCTGGGTCTGTAACTGCAGTCTTGTACTTAAAGCCCAGGGGGGAATCTGTGGCAGGGAAATAAATATTGGATTCAATCTCTAGTTTTTTTATATTAGATTAGATTACATTGCAGTGTGGAAACAGGCCCTTCGGCCCAACAAGTCCACACCGACCCGCCGAAGCGCAACCCACCCATACCCCTACATTTACCCCTTACCTAACACTACGGGCAATTTAGCATGGCCAATTCACCTGAATTGCACATCTTTGGACTGTGGGAGGAAACCGGAGCACCCGGAGGAAACCCACGCAGACACGGGGAGAATGTGCAAACTCCACACAGTCAGTCGCCTGAGGCGGGAATTGAACCCGGGTCTCAGGCGCTGTGAGGCAGCAGTGCTAACCACTGTGCCACCGTGCCGCCCACTAGTTGGAGGTAGCAAGAGGTTATGTTCAATTTGAGATGAATCCACAACTAGACAAGTGTTAGATGGGCGTTTTGGAACCATACAGAACACCTTTCAGCTGGATCACGGCAGGTACAGATGTATGAATGAGGGATAGCAGCCTCTCAGACCCTGAGCCTGCTCCAGAACTCAACAGGA